>NW_016107709.1:901141-905575 GCF_001604975.1 Cebus imitator
AAAAAAAAAAAAAAAAAAAAAAAAAAAAAAGGTATTCATACAAAGCTTTATGGTAGGAATTAGGAATTATTGAGAGAGGAAATGAATAATGCTCTACAAGAACTATATTAACAAACGTTTAGATATCATTTTCATATAGTGCCAGCTAGACTTGATGCCAACCCAGTAGGTTGTAAAATAGTATCATAGTCAGTGGTTTTGAGCTTGGGTGTGTACTTTTAAAGAGAAAAAAGTGTATTAGAATATCATATACCCTAAGTCAGGGGTCGGCACACTACAGCCCACTGACCAAATGTGACCTACCACTTGTTTTTGTTTTTTGAGACCAGGTCTCACTCTGCCACCCAGGCTGGAGTGCAGTGGCACAATCACGGTTCACTGCAGTCTTGACCTCGGGGGTTCAAGTGATTTGCCCACCGCAACCTCCCAAGTAGCTGGGACTAGAGGCGTGCACCACCACAACCAGCTAACTTTTGTATTTTTTGTAGAGACGAGGTTTTGCCATGTTGCCCATGCTGGTCTCAAACTTCCAGCCTCAAACAATCCACCCACCTCAGCCGCCCAAAGTGCCAGCCACCCCCTGCTTTTATAAATGGCTTTGTTGGAACACAGCCACACCCATTCATTTAGATACTATGTGTGGGCGCTTTCCTGTTACAATAGCAGAGCCCAATGGTTGCAACAAAGACCATCTGGCCCACAAAGCCTGAAATATTTACTATCCAACCCTTTACAAAAAGAGTTTGCCAATTCCTGCCCTAAATTAGTAGTAGGATAGAACTGCAGATATTATTTGCTTCTTGGTTATTGCTTATTTATGCCTTTGTGTAGTCTCCACCCCTTCAGTACAAGCAGGACCTGTCACTGACGTGTACACAACAGAATATAGCAGAAGTAAAAGGATTTTGCAGGTATAATTAAGGTCCCACATGAGTGATTTTTATTTAATGAAAAGAATGTGGGAGGCTGAGGTGGGAGGATCGCTTGAGTTCAGGAGCTCAAGACCAGCCTGGACAACATAGGGAGGTATTGTGTCTACTACAAATAACAAAACAAAAAAAAATCAGCCAAGTGTGGTGGGAAGTGCCCATGGTCCCAGCTCCTTGGGAGACTGAAGCAGGAGGATCACTTGAGCCTAGAAGTTCGAGGCTGCAGTGAGCTATGATGATGATGCCACTGCCCTCCAGCCTCAGTGACAAAGCAAGACCCTATCTCAAAAAAAAAAAAAAAAAAAAAAAGATTATCCTGGTTCGGCCTGTTGGGCCTAACTTAGTCAAGTGAAAGTTCTTAAAAGAGAGACTGGGCCTCGTTGACATCAGAGACTTCTCTCCCTTGTTGGCTGGAAAAAGCAAGCTGTGTGTTGTGAGAGGTCTATTGAGAGGGCTGTGTGGTGGGAACTATGGGTAGCCTCAGTCCTACAACCACAAGGAACTGAATTCTACCAGCAGCCAGGTGAGCTTAAAACAGGACCCCATACCATGAATGAGAGACTGCACTCTAGCCAACACCTTGATCACTGCTTTCTGAGACCCTGAAGCAGAAACTCCACTAAGCTGTCCTTGGACTCCTGACCTTTGGAAACTGTAAGATAAGAAATGTGCGTAGCTTTTTGTTTCTTTGCTGGGTTTTTTTTTCTTCTTTTTCTTTTAGAGGAAGTCTCACTCTTTCACCCAGGCTGGAGTGCAGTAGCACAATCTTGGCTCACTGCAATCTCCACCTCCTGGAGCAATCCTACTGTCTCAGCCTATGGGACTACAGGCACACACCACCATGCCAGGCTAATTTTTCTTTTTTTTTTTTTTTTTTTGTATTTTTAGCAGAGACAGGGTTTCACCATATTGGTCAGGCTGGTCTCGAACTCCTGACCTCAAGTGATCCACCCACCTCAGCCTCCCAAAGTGCTAGGATTACAGGTGTCAGCCACCACAACCAGCTGAAATTTTAACCCACTAAGTTGAAGTCACTTATTATGTAGCAACAGAAAGCTAATAGAGGCCGGGTGCAATGGCTCACACCTGTAATCCCAGCACTTTGGGAGGACTAGGCAGGCAGATCACCTGAGGTCAGGAGCTCGAAATCTAAGGCCATATGGGCTGAAGTAAAACTGGAGGTCCCTGAAGGTGGTAACAGCCTGAATCTCTCTTAAGAATCATGATGGTATTTATTTAAGATGCACTAAGATTTTGAATAACATGCTTGGCTCCACCAAGGAAGGAGGCTGAGACAGAAAAACTGCTTGAACCCAGGAGGTGGAGGTTGCAGTATGCCAACATGGCCAAACCCTGTATCTACTAAAAATATGAAAATTAGCTGGGAGTGGTGGTGGATGCCTGTAAATCCAGCTACTTGGGAGGCTGAGGCAGGAGAATCCTTTCAACCTGGGAGGCAGAGGTTGCAGTGAGTCAAGATCGCGCCACTGCACTGCAGCCTGGACAACACAGCAAGACTCCATTTCAAAAGAAGAAAGAGAGAGAGAGAGAGAGAGAGAGAGAGAGAGCATGCACACGCAAGCAAGCTAATTGAATTACCTAGGAGAAGAAAGAGGAGAAGAAGGAGGAGAAGAAGAGGAAGAGGAAGAAGGAAGAAGAAGAGGGAGGAGAAGGGGAAGGAGGAGAAGCAGAAGAAGGAGAAGAGGAAGAAGAGGTTTTCTTAGAAGTGTGCACTGAACTAAGGTTAAAATTATGTGATGCCTGGAATTTGCTTTGAGATCATTGGCAGGGCACAATGGAACAGTATAAAGATGAGATGAGCCATGTATTGATCATTATTGAAACTAATTCACGCATTTGTGGAGATTTGTTCCCTATTCCTTCCACTTTTGTATATGTTTGAAATTTTCCATAATAAAAGAGTTTTTAAAAATTACACTTGTACATATAGAATTAACTTAAAAAGATGTTTCTAGTTTCTGCTAGAGGAAAACTAAACAAGTTAAATATCTAACACAAGGAACTGGTTACACTAATCACTAAAGATATACAATATGTTTATATGTATCCTTAAGACTGATTGCATAGAAAAATGATGCCTTTAACATTTTTCTACAGTCATATTAATTTGATGTGCAAACAAATACTTGTAAACAACAAAACACATTCACAAAACTTAGTTGTTTTTTTTTTTTTTAATTCAACTGAGTAAAGCCAGTTTCATCAGACAATGACTAAATCCAGTCTAAGTGTCTTGTGACTCCTCTCGATGGAAGGAGTACAGTGGAGGTCTGTGGAGGAAGGGAGAGTCTGTGAAGCCACCCAGTGATCCTCCCTGCCCTTCATTGACCCCTCAGTCTTCTGCTGGACAATAAGCTACTTTCAATCAACTTTAATGTTCTGTTAAGTCTCTAGATCGGCTTTGAACATACAGAGGTCAGAAAAGGAAAAGGGTGGAGGCAAGCAGGTAATTCAAAATCTTGGTGCATCTTAAATAAATACCATCATGATTCTCAAAAGAGCTTTGGGCTGTGACCACCTTCAGGGACCTCCAGGTTTACTTCAGCCCATATGGCCTTAGATTCATATTATCACCAGGAGACATATTCATTTTCCTAAAAATCATAAATTCTCAGTACCAGCATCTATTTTCCTTGGTTCCTTTGTCAGTAAGATTAGAGGACAAGCTACATCCACACCAAAGTGACTCTGGGGCCCATTTCTTACAATCAAGATTCCAGATCACTTTAGGGCAAAGTGTTCAAAATCACAATGAGATACCACTACCCACCTATCAGAATAGTGAAAATTAAAAAGATTGACTATACCAAGTGTGGCACAAAGTATGACTTGAGCTCTCATAAATGGCTTGTAGGGATACAAGTGTGGTCTACTGCATGGTACAACCCCTTTAGAGAACTATTTAGAAGTCTCTACTAAAATCGAGCACAATAAATCAGTCAGCGTAAAATAAAGTTGAGCATATGCCTTCCCTAAAAGTCAGCAATTCCACTACAAGGTATCTGTCTAACAGAAATACATGTATATGCTCATGGAAAGAAATGTATTCATAGCAGCACTACTGTTTTCCAGAGACAGGGTCTCATTACGTTGCCCAGGCAGGAGTGTAAGGGCTATTCACAGGTATGACTAAGGCACACTGTAGCCTCAAAATGCTGGGCTCAAGAGATTCTCTTGCCTCAACCTCTGGAGTAGCTGGGACCACAGGTGTGCAATGCCATGCCTGGCCTGCAGCACTATTTTTAGTAGGCAAGACCAGAAACTTCCAAAATATCCATCAATAATAGATGAAGAAATATACTGATATAATGAAATTCAATGCAGAAATGTGAATGAAGTACTGCTGTAGACAACAATATGGATGAATCTTATAAAAACTGTTGAGCAAAAGAAGCCAGTTACAAAAATTGTCTATTTCAATTTACGTAAGATTTTTAAAAGCAGGCAAAACTCATTAATGGTGTGAGAAGTCCAGATTGTGACA
>NW_016107709.1:905681-920370 GCF_001604975.1 Cebus imitator
TTTGAGATAGACTCTTACTCTGTTGCCCAGGCTGGAATGCAGCAGCACTATCTCAGCTCTCTGCAACCTCCATCTCCCAAGTTCAAGCAATTCCCATGACTCAGCTTCCCGAGTAATTGGGATAACAGGCGTACACCACTACCCCCAGCTAATTTTTTTTTGGTAGAGACGGGGTTTTGCCATGATGGGTCAGGCTGGTCTTAAACTCCTGGCCTCAAGTGATCCACCCACCTCAGCTTCCCAAAGTGCTGGGATTACATGTGTGGGCCACCATGCCCAGCCAGATCTGTGTCTTTATCCCAGTGGTCATTACATAGTATTCACACTATGACCATTTATTGTGCTGTTTCACAGCTATTAAAAAAAAAAAAAGGAAAAGATTTCCACTAAACAGTAATACTAAGTATCGCACCATAGTAGATCACTAATAATTGACCAGGCTCATGTCTGTAAACACAGCATTTTAGGAGGTCAAGGCAGGTGAATCACTTGAGCCCAGGAGTTCAAAACCAGCCCGGCCAACCCCATCTCTATAAAAAATTAGCCATGTGTATTAGCACGTACCTGTGATCCCAGCTACCAGCAAGGCTTAGATAGGAGAATTGCTTGAACCAGTGAAGTCAAGGCTGAAGTAAGCCAAGATCACACCACTGCACTCCAGCCTAGGCAACAGAGCAGGACGCTGTCTCAAAAAAAAAGAAAGAAAGAAAGAAAGAAAATCACTAATAATCTTAAAATAACAAGGAGAAAAAGAACTAACATTCTTAAGCACAAATATGTTACCAGAGATGTGCTCTGTATCTTATGCATGTTATTTTCAATAATTCTCTCAGTAACTTTTCACAGTAGCTATTAGTACTAAACCCATTTTATAAAAGCAGGAATTAAGACCTAGAGAACTTAAGTAATTCATCCTAGGTTGCAAAGCTCTTAAACAGCAGAACTTAGACTCAGATCTGGGATTGCTTTGCACCAAAAACCCAGAGTTGTTCCACCACACCCTGCATAATTCCTTACATGGCCCTGGGCTATTAGTGCCTTTGACTTTTACCAATAAAACAACTTCATAAAACTTGCACCCTCATAAATATCTCATATAAACTAAGTAGCCCAAGGTGGTTTCTTAGGAATATTATTGCATTATGCTCTGTTGCCACTTACAACCCAGAAAACGTTCCACAGCCTTTACTACTGAGACCCAAAAGTGGGGGTACAGGTTCCCTGATTGCCAAATAACATTTAATTACCCATGACAGCCAGAATACAACCGAACCACCCCGAGAAGATCTTCTGCAAAGAGGCACCCATCAAGGCCAAGCTACTGTTTTAAACCTTTTCTTACTGTAGCTGTTTTATTATTTATATACTTTTAATAGCATCTAAATGATTGTTTTATAGGCCTGCTATAGCTTAAGTTAATGCTAAAGACATGACAAAGTAGCTCCCTTTTAAATTTTTAACCAGAATGAAAGTTTACAAAGAGCGCATACGCTTCTGAAACAGTACCATGCTATATCCAAACAGAAACCAGAGTTTTACAAGGCGGCCTGCAGATTTTACTGGGCCCCATCCATATTTGACGCTCATTACAGCTACAAAAACCGAAGCCTTGGTGACTCTCTACAGCCAAATATGTGATTGATGTTTTCTGACTTTAAAAGGCCATTTTCAGGCAGTATTATAAAAGAAGATGAAGAAAGTAAGCACTGTCTTTTTCTCCTTTTCAATGGACAAGAAAACCAAACAGTTCAGTAGTTAGAGTGGGGCGACACTAAACAGGACGCCAAATATCAACATTATGCCATTACTGAATACATCTACTTAAACTACCAACGTTGATGCACTTAGTTTAGAAAGGGCTAATGGCTTTCTTTTATTGGAGGGAAATGAGTTTTGTTAAATGTATCAACAGTGCTAACACATTAATAATTGAACCATAAATCTTTCCCACTGTTCCATTAGACATACTCTTATCATATAGACGATGAGGAATTGAATGCCTCTGCTTTTAAATGTAGAAACTAATAGCAGAATCCCTCCCAAATTAGATGGTTGGGTTCCTGAAAAATCTTCCCAGTAGGATAATTCCTAGCTGTAGAACAGTAAGACATTTTGAGAAAATCAGGATTGAGGGCAATGGTCCTGATGAATCTTTTATAAATATTTTTAAATGTACTAATCTACAATGATAAAGCTAGCCAGCATATTGAAGTCAATAACATTTTTACACATCTTGAATTAGTAATAATGTCCTCTCTACAATTAATCTCCATTCCCTGTCTCTTGACTCCATTGATATTTATTAAGATCTCCTTTCTTTAAGTTTCAATGAGATTCACTGTGTTTGCTCAATAAGATTCACTGTGCTTAGCCTAAGAGGCAGCTAGAGGTGATAGGTAAGAGGCAGCTTTTCCTGTCTTCAGTTTTCCAGCCAAGTACTTTACCATTCAGATTTTTTTTTTTTTTTTTTTTTTTGAGACAGTCTCACTTTGTCCCCAAGGCTGGAGTACAGTGGCAAGATCTCGGCTCACTACAACTTCTGCCTCCCAGGTTCAAGCCATCCTCCTACCTCAGCCTCCTGAGTAGCTGGGATTACAGGCATGTGACACCATGCCTAGCTAATTGTGTATTTTTAGTAGAGATGGGGTTTCACCATGTTGGCCAGGTCGGTCTCAAACTCCTGACCTCATATGATCTGCCCACCTCAGCCTCCCAAAACCATTCAGATTTTACACTCAGAGCTGTGGCCATCCCAGTCCCCCAAAGAGCTACCTGCTTTGGTCTTAGGAACTCATGAATTTTTTTAATAGAAACACCTTAGATAACATTAATTGACTTACTCATTCCGATGAGTAGATTTTTTTCATTTCTCTCCAGTCTCAGAAGTATCAGTCAAATGTCTACGTACTCAATTCCCCTCCTCCCTCCTCACCATATCTTGATAGTCCATCTCAGGGATCCGACTCTCCTTTCTATTTCCTTCCATCTCCTGCAAAAACTCCAGCTTTATTTACTGCGATGTTCAGTTTTATGTGTAACTTGGTGAAGCAGTAGTGCCCAGTTATTCAATCAAACACTAGTCTAGGTGTTGTTATAATTAATAGATTGTTTTGTAGATGTTAACATCTGCAATTAGTTGACTTTAAGTAAAGATTACCCTCAATGACGTGGGTGGGCCTCATCTAATCAAGGAAGTCCTTATAAGCAAAAACTGAGGTTTCCCAGGAAAAGAAATTCTGCCTTAAGACTACAGCATAAACTCCTGCCTCAGCTTCTGACCTACTGGCCTGTCATATAAATTGCAGATTTCTTTTTTTTTTTTTTTTTTGAGACAGAGTCTCACTCTGTCACCTAGGCTGGAATGCAGTGGAGTGATCTTGGCTCATTGCAACTTCCACCTCCCAGGTTTAAGCAATTCCCCTGCCTCAGCCTTCCAAGTAGCTGGGACTACAGGTGAGTACCACCATGCCAGGCTAATTTTTTGTATTTTTAGTAGAGATGGGGTTTCACCATGTTAGCCAGGCTGGCCTTGAACTCCTGACCTCAAGTGATCTGCCTGCTGGGATTACAGGCGTGAGCCACTGCACCTGGCCTAAATTTCAGATTTTGAACTTGCCAGCGCCAAAAACTGCATGAGCCAAGGCCCGATTGATATACAAACCTTCCTACCTTCTCTATTCCTACTGCTGTTATTTATCTCAAAACAAAGAACTCGTGAGAAGGGGAATCTCCCAGTTATTCCACAGCAAATTTTATATACCTGCTAATATTTCATGAAAAAGAAATTTTAAGTTGTGTAGATTTTGCTATAATTTAACATCATTTCTTCCATTTTTAAGCTTGCTTACTTACTATTTGAATAAATTTCCTCATTACTTGACTGCAAGCCAACATTGAGAAGACTTCGTTCACTCAGTTGGGAAAAGGTGCCAATTCAGTGAGAAACCTGTTTTCTCGTTGAAAAGAGTGCAACTGCTTTCAAAGTGAAAGTGCCTTTGCAAAGATTAAGACAGTGAGAGAAGTCTAGCATGGCTTACTCCATCTTGCCTCTAGCCTCACAGGATGGCTGTCTTCTCTCATCCCTGAGTGTAAGCCAGGGAGGAATTTAGTCGATGGTTGCACTTTGAAGAAAGGATGATAGTAGCCCCTCCCTAAAGCTGATTCCCTCCTTGGGGAGTGAAATTGTCTTTGTAAGACTAATGAAAAAACATAAGAAAATGATTTTTGGTAAGAGGTAGGCATAGTTTTGATAATCTCTTACTGCTCAGGAGTCATGTGGCCAGAGGTTACAAAATTTGTGACTTCCCCAATTGCTCCTAGAGATAGCATTAGTATTGTAGAACCTACAATTGTTCTTTTGAGATTTTTTTTTTTTTTTTGAGATGGAGTCTCGCATTGTCACCCAGGCTGTAGTGCAGTGGTGTGATCTTGGCTCACTGCAATCTCTGCCTCCTGGGTTCAAGCAATTCTCCTGCCTCAGCCTCCCGAGTAGCTGGGACTACAGGTGTGCACCACCATACCCAGCTAATTTTTTTTTTTTTTGTATTGTTAGTACAGATGGAGTTTCAGCATGTTGGCCAGGATGGTCTTGATCTCCTGACCTCGTGATCTGCCTGCCTCAGCCTCCCAAAGGCATGAACCACCATGCCCAGCCTTGTGATTTTTTCAGACTGACCCAACCTGGATTCATGACTCAACGGGTCCTGTGGCATCCCCCGACCCTGCCATCCCAACACGAACTCAGTGCACAAGGACCATTTTCCACACACCATTCCATCCATTCCCCAGCCAATCAGCAGCACGCACTCCCTAGTTTTCTGCCCACCAAACCATCTCTAAAAAACTGTAACTTCCAAGTCTTCAGGGAGACTGATTTGAGTGACAATGCCAGTTTTCCACACGGTCAACCGCATGTCAATTAAGCTCTTCTTTACTTCAATACCACAGGCCCAGTGAATTGGTTTTGTCTTTGCAGCAGTCAGGAAGAACCCATCAGATGATTACAAGGTTGAGCACATCTGGGAAATCCAAACCAATGTCCTCAGACCAAAGAACAGTGGGAACACCCAGTCAGGCGTGGGGACCACTTCCCACAAGAATGCCTAGGTACCAAGCATATCTCCAGCTTGCTCTCAGAAATCTGGGTAACATATGGCTGTGCAGACAGAGGTCATATTTTTCTAGCCTCTGGAAGGGAAAAAAATTATAGACTTTAGAAATCTAAACCACTTCTAGGAAGCTAAAATATATCCTATAGGAATGAAAGAAAATAACTCAGAATTGTCATACTGCTTGTGATTCAAGCATTTTATCAAAAGTTTTCTATTTCTAAGAAACTTATTTTCTTCAAAATGCATAAGGTAGCTAATCTGAAGGGAAAGGACAACATAACACTTTATCTCCAACAGAAAAATGTCTACAAGTAATCATTATTACCATGTAATTCGGATGGGCGATTATTGATTTGAAAACCCAGCAATAGCAAATATGATGAATGAGATCACACTTTACCACCATGTAACTTGTCAGGACTTACAACCAGAAACTATCATTAGGCCTCTTGATGAGAAGAACCACCAACCAACCCCAGGTGACCAAAGGATCCTTTATAGAACTGGCCAGATTGAATATGGGTGCCACTGATCAATGAATAGTGAAGGGAAAACTTAAAATCTTTCCAGCCATTTGTAAGAACAAAATATCACAGAGAAACAGGGCAGAGGTGAAGGTCTCATAACCTTTCAGTCCCTGAGGAAAAGGGCGTCCATACCAGTGACCACCCCTTTACCACTGCCTCACGCACATGCACACAAAATTTCAACACCATCTCACCTGAGACCCTTGACCTCTGTGGGCAGTGGGGGGGCTTGATAGGTGAAGTTTCTTTGCCCAGCGCAGATGCATCCCTGATGGTAATCAGAGGGCAGATGCTTAAACCCCCTCCTGTGACTATGGTGGATACTACGGGAAAAGGAAGTCCAGGGATCCAGCAGATGAAGTCTCAGGTCTCCTGCTGCATTTCCCGCCATCATTTGTCTGTGACTGGAAGAATCTCAATGAGGAGCAGCTTAGGAATCAAATGGGCTTGCCTTGAGGATGAAGAAACCACCATTCAGGAATTAAATGCAATTGCATTTCTGCAAAGCCCTGAGCCTTCAGCAGTACATGGAGACTGATTTATTGGAATCATGACAATGAGTGAAACATGATGCTTTGTTATATAAACATGAATAAGTCAAGCTCCCCAACCTCAGGGGGCTTAAATCTGGCAGCAAAGGCTGACACATCCACAGCTAAAAGATGGCGGGGGAAATTTGCTTAATTGAGAAAGGCAATCCTATAAAAACCCACAGGCGGAAACCATTAATTTCAATAAGAAAAACTGAAATTGAATTTCGTTGGTTTCCCCCAGAAACGCAAAAGGAAGAATAGGGGGCACCTGGAACTCAAGGAAGAAAATAAATGGAAAGAAGTTACCCAGACAGGAGAATGAGACCCTGCAATGTAGCAGCAGGCAGAGGCCCCAAGAGAAAGACAAGACAAGACTGAGCTATGTGCCCCCTCTGTTCTCCTCAAGCCTTCAGTAAAAGTCTGTAACACAGCAATCCTCTAGAGAGCGCTGTGGGACAGAAAAAAAAAAGTATTGGACTGGGTCATTGCTGGGGGCACGCAAGACAGACAGGACCCTTTTGCCTCTGGGATGTGAAAATCTTAGAAAATGTATTCGGAGGATTGTGTTTGAATATTAAAGAAACGAGACCAGAGGACTTGGCAACCTTTGGGTTTCACACATAGAAATGGTAAAGTATTAAATTTTAAAGTGACAGTGGGAGTGCAAAGGGAGGAAATGACTTTGGCACTCTGTAACAATGAGCTAGGGAATGAACCAGGGTTCATGCTTTCTCTCACAGTCCTGTTGTTATTTCATGCTTGTCTCTCTCCTTAAAACACCTCCCTAGGGTTCACCCAAATGCTACCTCTTTCAGGAAGTCTTTCTGACTCAGGCAGACACGGGCACTTGTGTTAGGTAGTTTAGGCCGCTATAACAAATTAAACATTAGAAACTTATTTCTCAGCATTATGGAGGTCCCAGATCAGGTCAGAATCTGACAAAGGCTCTCTTCCTTGTTCATAGATGGTGCCTTCTCACTGTGACCTCACATAGTAAAAGGGACAAGCTAGCTCTCTGAGATCTCTTTATAAGGAAGCTTATCCCATGCATGAGGGCTCCACCCTCATGACCTAATCACCTCCCTAAGTCTCCATCTCTCATCACTTTGGAGGTTAGGGTTTCAACATGTGCATTTTGGGGGGACAGAAACATTCTGACCAAAACAGCACTCCTCCCATACTGTCATCACTTACCTCAATTAATTCCATGATCCAACTGCCTAATAAATGCTCATTTCCTGAACAGTCCCCCATCTGAACAGTAATCTAGACTCAAAGGTAGGAGATGTGTGTCTTTCCGTCTGGGTCACCTCAATGCCAAGCACATTACCTAGCACACAGCCACTGCTTAATTAAAGTTTCCATAAATCAGGAGTGGGCAGCAAGTGGAAGAGAAGAAGATCTTAAATGCACTGTGAAAGATGATTCTGGCTTGATTAAACAGAGAAGAGATCAAAGACTCTCCAAGAAAAGGAAGCGTAGGAAGGAGGAACATAAAAGGAACGTAAAAGGAATGATCTGGTTCAACATGGTGGCTGGAATGAATGCATGCATGTTCTCTTCTGAAATCCCACTGACTGTAAGGAATTTTTTAAAAACTGTGAATTCATAGGATAAACAGGATTAGCATTATCAACATGTCTCTGACTATGGAGATGCTAGGGACTAGATCCTTCTTCTACCCAATTACATCAGGATGCTGCTGTCTCTCATTTTTGGCAGGAGATTGGAGAGCTGTTCCCTGCACAGATCCTGAACGAGAATCTCACACCCTAGGACACTCAACCCTCCGTGGACATGCTATGTGCTCCTTTGCCATGCAATGTATCAATCATGTGTACACCATGTATTTCCTGTCCCCGATACCAGATCCTTCAGTGACTCCAGCTCAGATTCTGGCGGCCCCCATGAAAAGTCCAGTAGAGCCCACCAGTTGGCAAATCCATCCATGCACTCAAGTTTACCCAGAAGTTTAATCACCTTTCTCGTGACTTATCATTAAATAAAATGTTTGAAAGTCTCACTTTATTCCCCCTTTTAATACAATCAAATTTACTTACATCATGCAGATGCCTAATACTCATTTTAAAACATAATTTAAGGATGCTTTAGATTGTTTAAAGATTAACCAGAGAAGACATTCAGAGGAAACAGGAGAAACGTGACCCCAAACCATTTATTGTGGGTCAAGCATCCCCAGAAAGAAACACAGAACTGGAGTCCCAATTCGAGCAGCAGATGGTTTGGTTTGTAATAAAGAAATTCCTGTAATCTATAATTTTGTTTTTAAACCAGAGTTTACTTTCTAAAGAAGCTTAGAAAACCTCTGCAGAGAGATTGATAAACTCCTAATTCTTACTAAAACAAAGACTTTCTTTAAAATCAAAAGAAAATGTTATCCAAATTCCAACCAAGGAAAAGTAATATAATTTCCTGCCCTAATTTCATAAGTGGCCACAAATAAAGAAACAGAAGATTCTCAAAAAACTTACGGAGTCTCTGGGGTCAGTTGGAAAATGCTCCTAGTTCTTTACTTCCTCCTATGTCTAGGATTTTACATCCTTGTCCCTCGACATGTGATGTTGCTATACCTCCCACTGGAGTTAAGCTCTGATGCACGCAGAGGTTTAAATGTGCCTGTGTGACAGGACTCGGCCTTTCATGCTCCTGTGATCCCAACAGATCACAACTCCCTTCCATCCTGGGCTCCAGAACAGAGACATGGAGCATCCTGGAACCTGCCTGAAGCCTGGGTCCAGCCTGGCCCTACCAAGACCAGCCTACCGCCTACAGAGCAGAACTTACCTGTAGACTCCTGAGCAGGAAACAACATGTGTTGTAAGTTGCTGAGATTTTGCGTTGTTTGTTGCATGGCAAAAACTATTACAGGTTCCTAAATTAATACCATCTTTTATAAGCAATATTAGAGAAAGAAGGTGCTTACACAAACGTCTCAAATTCTCACTTATACTGGCTAATTTGTTTTGTCGTTTGTTTGTTTTTGTTTTGTTTTTAGACAGTTTCACTCTTGTCACACAGGCTGGAGTACAATGGCACAATCTTGGCTCATTGCAACTTCCACCTCCTGGGTTCAGGTGATTCTCCTGCCTCAGCCTCCCAAGTAGCTGGGATGACAGATGCTTGCCACCACACCCAGCTAATTTTTGTATTTTTAGTAGAGATGGTGTTTCTCCGTGTTGGCCAGGCTGGTCTTGAACTCCTAACCTCAGGTGATCCACCCACCTCAACCTCCCAAAGTGCTGGGATTATAGGCATGAGCCACCTTGCCTGGCCTAATTTGGAGAGAAGCAAATTGAATGGAGGTGTAGCAACCCAGGGGAGGGGGAAGAAGGAAATCCTCAATAGGAGAAGCATTGAACTGCCACTGCAAAATAGCAGGACCTCAGGAGAGGCAAGAAAACCATCAGAGGTGAGTAGGGAAGCACTACCCACTCTGGAGCTTCTGTCCTCCTTGGGAATAGAACACTTCTAGGCAGAGAGAATCCTGGCATAGGACAAGCCACGGCCTCCAAGGAAGGCTTTACAAAACCTCAACGGAGCTCTCCTCCACCCCTAGCCATGCACCCCCACCTTCTTGTTATATATAAGCCACCAAAATGCACAGAAAATAATATTCAGTCTTCAGATTACAAGTCAGAGAGAAAGACAAATAGATCTTAGAAAAATTAGAAAATTTGAGAGAATTCATTTATACTGTATTATATTCACTAGAAAGTGGGCAAAACGGTTTATGCCAAGCGTGATCAAGATAAAAAGAAATGGCTCAGTGTGGCTAAGCCAGCATGAAAGCACAAGAAAAAGAGATAGAGGGAAGGAGAAAGGGAGAAGCAGGCAACACAGTTGAAGAGAAAATAGGCCAGGTGAGGTGGTTCACGCCTGTAATCCCAGCACTTTGGGAGGCCAAGGCAAGAGAATTGCTTCAGCCCAGAATTTCCAGACCAGCCAGGGTAGCAAATGGAGACCGCGTCTCTAAAAAAAAAAAAAAGAAAGAAAGAAAAAAAGAAATTAATTTTTAAAAAGAAAAGAAAATATAACCAGAGGAAAAGGGGGCTAATTATCTGTGAGTGCTTCCCACTACAAAAGAATCTAAGGAAAACATGAATTTTATAAAATAATAAAGTCAAAGTGAATAAGCAATAAAGTGAAATGAAAGGGAGAATTGTGAAACTAAGGAAACAAAATAGGGATCAAAACAAGATCATTACAGAAATAAGGAGTACGAATGGTGAGGAGAACAGAGCAACCAAATCCAAATTAGCCACAAAAGGTTTGAGTCTATCATAGCAAATGAAAGCAAAGCTAGAAAAGCATCGAGAGGATTATGAAGGAACAAAGACAAAAGTGAGTGTCTTTAAGGTAAAGAACTCAATAAATGAAATAAGAAAAGATAGTAATAAACAAAATAGAGGAAGATTCCCATAACACGAAGGGAGAACCAAACGTGAAGAATAACACAAATTGGGCCGGGCACGGTGGCTCACGCCTGTAATCCCAGCACTCTGGAAGGCCAAGGTGGGAGGATCACCTGAGGTCAGGAGTTTGAGACCAGCTTGGCCAACATGGGGAAACCCTCTCTCTACTAAAAATATAAAAAATAATAACAATAATTAACTGGGCATGGTGGTGCACCTGCAGTCCCAGCTACTCGGGAGGCTGAGGCAGGAGAATTGCTTGAACCAGGGAGGCGGAGGTTGCGGTGAGCCAAGATCAACAGAGCAAGACTCCGTCTCAAAATAATATTAATAATAGTAATAATAATGGTAACACAAACCAATATAATGTGATTAATACTGTCACATGTTCTCAAGAAGATATTAAATTCCAACAATGAAGAAAAGTTCCTTAAGGCATCCAGGAAGAAAAAGAAAAGAGCAGTAAGGGATGAAAATGCAGCTGTGCTCAGGCTTCCCCTGAACAACACCCAGAGGTAAAAGTCAAAGAGGTTCTGAGACAAGAGATCACCCCAAGACTAATACACACAGCCAAGTAAGCTCTCCTGCATGAATCCAAAGATGGCCCTTTCCTAAGAGAAAGGAACAGAAAAAAACGCAGCAGGCACACATTACTGGGGGGATGAGAAGGTGGGACCAAAAAACCCAATCAGTCTAAAAATGAATGGATTTTTAAAATCCACGTTGTGATTTTAAATGATACAACACTTGATAGAAAGTGTGGAATTTTACAACTAGACAAGTTGTCCTTGTCTAGAATAAAGCTAAGAGGAAATCGCAAAATAAAACACCCATCAACTCTTCTTGAAAAAGTTACTAAGTAGTGAAATCCAGCTCATTAAGAGGAATCAAAAATTTTTTTAAAACACACGGGGAATGGGGCAGGCACCATTCCACTGTAATATAATATGCCTATAATACTATCATTCTGGAAAGCTGAGGCTGATGGATTGCTTGAGCCTAGGAATTTGAGACCAGCCTAGCAATATGGTGAAACCCCTTCTCTATAAAAAATATAAAAATTAGCTCAGTTTGGTGGTGCACACCTGCGGTCCTAGCTATTCAGTAGACTGTGGTGCAAGGATCACCCAAGCCCAGGGGATTGAGGCTGCAGTGAGCCATGATTGTACCACTGCACTCCAGCCTGGGAGACCAAGCAAGACTCTGTCTTAAACACACACACACACACACACACACACACACACGGAATGGGTGCAGTGGCTCACGCCTATGATCCCAGCACTTTGGAATGCCAAGGGCAGATGGATCACCTGAGGTCAGGAGTTCAAGACCAGCCTGGCCAACACAGCGAAACCCCATCTCTACTAAAAATACGAACATTAGCCGGGTGTAGTGGCACGCATCTGTAGTCCTAGCTACTCGGAAGGCTAGGGCAGGAGAATCGCTTGAATTGGGAGACGGAGGTTGCAGTGAGCCAAGATCATGCTACTGCACTCCAACCTGGGCAACAGAGACTCTGTCTCAAAAAAAAAAAAAAAAAAAAAAATGGAGAAGCCTTGCTATAAAGAATCAATGATGAACATTTGCCTGTCTATTTAAACATCTAAGACCGAAGGACTCAAGTAACTGTGGTTACAGAAGAGAATGTAAAGTCAGCCTTGACCATTTAAAAACAATCCCATGAGTAATGAGACTTCAGAGGAGGCACGAGAAATGGAAGGATGCATATTTCCTGATTGGTCACAGCACAAATTCAAATGCCACATCCAAAACTGAAAACCAGAATTTTTACAAGCAAAGGGATCCCTAATCTTCTCATCATCTTTTCTTCTTAATTTTATCAGAATTTTATCTTCTTAATTTCATCTAGGAACTATTATCACCAGTGGTAAAGAAATATGGGTCTGAATTTCAGCAGTTCCTGCAGTCTCATTTCAGCTCATTTTCTTCAGTTAAATTCAAGTAAAATTGAATTCAAAATATTTTTAAATATAGCTTCCATTTTTATAAAAGTGCTTAAGTCTCCTTTGTGGTTCATTATAAAAAGTGCTTTCATTTACATAAAATTCTGTTTTTTCTCTATGAATATGTCCGCAAAGACATGAGGAGGGGAAAAAAGATTTAGTAATGAAAGCACCTAATATAAATGAGGGTAACTTTAGATCAGGGGTCTAAAAACTATAGATAAAATCTGGCCCTAATAAAGTTTTATTGAAACACAGCCACACCTATTTGTTTACATGTTGCCTACTATCGCTTTCACGCTACATCTGCAGTGCTGAGTTGTGACAGAGATTATCTGGCCTGCAAAGACTAAAATATTGACAACCTTGGCCAGGTGTGGTGGCTCATCAAGATGAGAGGATTGCTTGAGATCCAGAGTTCGAGACCATCCTGGGCTACATGAAGAAATCCTGTCTCTACAAAAAAAGACAAAAAATTAGCTGGGTACAGTGGCACACACCTGTAGTCCCAGCTGTTTGAGAGGCTGAAGTGGGAAGATCACTTGAGCCAACGAGGTGGAGGCTGCAGTGAGCCGTGATCCTGCCACTGCACTCCAGCCTGTGCCATAAAGTGAGACCCTGTCTCAAAAAAAGTAAAAATAAAAATAAAATATTTTATGACCTCTACATGTACAGCAAAAGCTTGTAGAACCCTGCACAGAGATGGTGAAATTGAGTGGGGGGGGGTGCTTGTTTTTTGTGTTTTACTTTCTTCTTTATTTGTTGTATTTGCAGGACATTTTTCAGTGAACATTATAATTTTTAATAAAACAATAAAGCCATTTTTTGTATTTTATAAAGATTACCCTCTACTCACATATCAAGGTACTAGTCTGCTATAGATAAGAAGTTAGGCCAAATAACCTTCTAGCTCACAGCTGCTTCACTCCCTTCTAGAACAAGGCTCTTGCATCACAGAAGCTGGTGCTCCTCCGAAGCCTTGAGACAGATGGAGCTGGCCGCTGTGGGAATCTGTGCAGGTTTGGCAGGTTCTGTCGGAAGGAGCCAGTTATGTCACCGGTTTTGGCAAACAATTTGAGAATGCTCCAAATAATAAGACTACGGATTGGTGAAGGAAGAGAAGAAGAAAAAAAAAAAAAACTTTCTATTTAGCATTTGCCAGAATTACAACCTTCAGTAAATATCACACAACTCATTAAGAAATTCCTCATTTACTGAAACGCAAATGGAAGCGGCCCAAGAACCAGAAGAAAAGCAAAGCGAAGCAGTCCCACTTGTGTGTTTCAAATCTATTTCTCAACTGCATGCTAATTTTTCTGTGCCCAAATAAAGGCCTTTTCTCAAGGACTCAAATTATGAAATGTTTCTGATTCTACACAATCCAAAGAATAGTCAGAGGCTGTGAAATTCCATCAGACTCATTTGTGAGAGATCCTGTCACACTGAACACCTGAGACAAAAAAGGAAGTCGCCCACCCATGACCACCACTTTGAGCCTCTGCCCTTCCACCTCCGGGCCTCCTCGATCCAAGGAGCTTTCCAGCAGAAAACCTCTCTGACGATTTAAGCCACCAAAGCAACCCCAGTGTGGGATGAATGCTGTTCCCTGCTCTGCCTATCACCTCACCGACTATACATTATTAATTAATTATGGAGCATTCCAAGGAACAGAGGCATAATTCTGCAGGATGACCTGTCAGCCCTTAGAAACCAGGAGAAAGAGTAAGACCCATGAATTAAGAGTTTTCATGATTCAAGATGTTTTCTGTCTTGAAATAATTATTAATGTTGATTTTATTCCCTCATTGAGTAACTGGTGCTTATTCCAAGAACAGTAAATTTCCCCAAGTCCAACGGCAATCAGAATAAAAAGCTTTCCAATGGAAGATTTCTGCTTCCTTTCTGATTAGAAAGCAACTTTATTTTTTAGGGAAAGGCAAAATCTGTATTACGGACCATTTTTACTAAAAATGCTAACTAATCAACTCACTATATCTAAAAACAGAACTATGAAAAATTTTTCTTCATGCCTCTTCAGGTCTCTCACACAATCAAAAGGTTTAAAACTAAATTTTGGTAAGTAATAATAATCAAATTAATTTTTGTTCTTTTTTTTTTTTT
>NW_016107709.1:921035-928409 GCF_001604975.1 Cebus imitator
AGACAGAGTCTGGCTCTGTCGCCCAGGCTGGAGTACAGAACCATGATCTTGGCTCACTACACCCTCTGCCTCCCCAGCTCAAGTGATCTTTCTGCCTTAGCATCCCCGAGTAGCTGGAACTACAGGCATGTGCCACGGCACCCAGCTAATTTTGTGTTTTTAGTAGAGACAAGTTTTCGCCTCGTTGCCCAGGCTGGTCTCAAACTCCTGAGCACAGGCACTCCACCCACTTTGGCCTCCCAAAGTGCTAGGATTACAGATGTGAGCTACCTCACCTACCTTAAGGTGATCTGCCTGCCTCAGCCTCCCAAAGTGCTGGGATTACAGGCATGAGCCACCACACCCAGCTTCTTAGACATGCTTCAAAATGGCATTTCTCAACTAAGCCACAAAGTGCTGAGGTCCGGTTAGGGAGGCCAGTCTGTCTAGAGGCTGGGAAGTCCAAGAATAAGGGACTGACAGATTCAGTGTCTAATGAAAGCCTCATATGGTGCCTTCCTACTGTGTCCTCACATGGTGACAGACAGAAGGAAAAAAAGGGACTAGGGCACTCCCTTTAACCTCTGTTATAGGAGCACTAATCCCATTCACAGGAGCTGAGCAATCCCAATGTAACCATGTCTCAAAAAACTCTACCTCTTAATACTAGCACATTGGGTATTAGATTCCAACATGTAAACTTTAGAAAGACACATACATTTGGCCCAGGGCAATGTATCATTCCTGTAATCCCAGCACTTTGGGAGGCCAAGGCAGGCAGATCATGAGGCCAGGAGATCAAGACCAGCCTGGCCAACATGGTGAAACCCCGTATCTACTAAAAACACAAAAAAATTAGCTGGGTGTAGTGATGGGCACCTATAATCCCAGCTACTTGAGAGGCTGAGGCATGAGAATCACTTGAACCCAGGATGCAGAGGTTGCAGTGAGCCAAGATCGCGCCACTGCACTCTAGCCTGGGGACAGAGCAAGACTCTGTCTCAGGTTAAAAAAATAAAAATAAATAAAAAATAAATAAAAAATAAATATATGTATATATACACACACACACACACACACACACACACACACACTGAAATAGTAGCATATAATTAAAAATGTCTAGACGTGACATTTTTCCCCCCCATGGTCAGGAAAGGTGGCTTTTTCCATGAATGGACAGGGAAGACGAGCCAAGACATTGAGAGCCATTCAAAAACAAATGACTTATGAGTCTAGATCAGAAATTCAATCCCATTGCTAAAGCCCAGACATGTTATGTTCCATTAATCATTGAAATCAAACTAAAACACCTCCAAAGAAAAAAGAGTCAATGGAGAGAGTCTTTGGGGTTTCAAATTATAAGGAAGGTCTACATATTTAAATTTGATTCTTCACATTTGTAGACATTTTCTATTATGTGCTGCTATGACTTGGATGAATGTGTCTCTCCAAAATGTGTATGTTGCAAACTAATGCTCTGTATGATAGCATTAAGAGCTGGGGTCGTTCAAGAAGTAATTAAGTCATGATTGCTCAGCCCTTGTGAATGGGATTCGTGCTCCTATAAAAGGGGTTAAAGGGAGTGCCTTTTTTTTTTTTTTTTTTTTTTTTTTTTTTTTTTTTTTTTTTTTTTTTTTTTTTTTTTTTTTTTTTTTTTTTGTTTTTTTTTTTTTTTTTTTTTTTTTTTTTTTTTTTTTTTTTTTTTTGAGACGGAGTCGCACTCTGTCATGCAGGCTGGAATACAATGGCACAATCTCAGTTCACGGCAACATCCACCTCCCAGGTTCAAGCAATTCCCCTGCCTCAGCCTCCTGAGTAGCTGAGATTACAGATGCCTGCCACCACACCCCACTATTTTTTTGTATTTTTAGTAGAGACAGGGTTTCACCATGTTGGCCAGGTTACTCTCAAACTCCTGACCTCAGGTGATCTGCCAGCCTTGGCTTCCCAAAGTGCTGGCATTACAGGTGTGAGCCACCACGCCCAGCCCCGAGTTCCTTTTTTGCCTTTCCATCTGCTGCCATGTGAGGACATAGCAAGGAGGTGCAGCATGAGGAATGGGGTCACAGCAGACACTGAATCTGCCATTGCCTTGATCTTGGACTTTCCAGCCTCTAGAACTGTGAGAAAATAAATTTCTGTTCTTTATAAATTACCCAGTCTCGAGTATTTTGTTATGGCAGAACAAATGAACAAAGACATGTGCTGAACATTTTGAATGATACGTCGTAGAGACTCTGGATCTTGTTTTTCTCTAAAAACTGTGATTTCTTTTCTGATAAGCGGTTAAATTACTAACAAGTCATATGATCCTGTCAAGCCTTGGGTTTTGGCTTTCTTAAGGCAGGTCTATTTCATCTTTGCTCTCATGTCCCTTATTCCCTAGGACATAGTCATTTACCCTAAGGTGAGTGTTGTTTGGGGGTCTCAAATAAATATTCAGCTCTACTTTGGTTGAATCAGAATGCCAACATCTCCCTAATAGTTAGAACTTCTAAAATCACTGTTTTCCTCAGTCCCCTAGAAGCTGTTCTCAGCTAGACCTTGCAGAGTGTCAGTCAATAAATATGCAGCTAAAGATGTTGCCAAGGACCTGAAGGAAGCTCCTAAACAGATTTCTGATTGTTTCTCTTCAATTGCCTGCTCTCTGGCATCTGAACCTGCAAGTTTAAGCAGGCTTAGCTCCCCTCACTTTCTGTCTTCATTTTCTCCACCTAGCAAGACTTCAACTATCTCGTTGGGCTCCATTTCCCTACAGTTTGGAAAATGTCTCAAGCAAAAATTCAGCATTGGTTAGGCATGGTGGCTCATACCTATATTCCTAGCACTTTGGGAGGCTGAGGAGGGAGAATCAAATGAGCCCAGGAGTTCAAGAACAACCTGGGCAACATGGCAAGATCCCATCTCTACAAAAAATAAAAAGATTAGCCGGGCATGGTGGCACATGTTTGCAGTCTCAGCTACTCAGAAGGCTGAGGCAGGAGGATCACTCGAGTCCAGGAGGTTGAGGCTTCAGTGAGCCATGATCGCACCACTGCACTCCAGCCTGGGTGACACAGCAAGACCCTGTCTCAAAAAAAAAAAAAAAAAAAAAAAAAAAAAAAAAAAAGCAGCATGAAAGTGGACCTCACTTTGTATGATGTGATTTCTACTGTCCAATGCCTCAGAATATTTGTTCATAGATATTGCCCAGCTTTATAATGCTAACAGCATAAAAATAAACCTGTTACTCTGTCTTAGCAAGAATTGAAAGTGCTATGTATTTTAACACTTCAGCAATTTTCACTTTTCTAGAATAACAAAGACGTCTAATGCAAAAGTCAACAGTTACCAGTTTAAAATAAGTCCTGAGCTGGGAATGAGAAGCCCAGATTACTTCATCAGTCCTTTTACTGCCTAGTTGTCACTTGACCTCCCTGATCCTCGGTATTCAACGCTGTAAAAATAACAAGCTAAGCTACATGATCACTGAGGTCTCTTTTAGCTCTAGTTCTAGCGTAATACAATTCTTCTATTCCCATTATGTACACTGGATTAATGAATTGCACTACTTCAGGAATCAAGTCAGCAGTTCCTCTGGAGGGCAAATCTTTTTTTTGAGAATCTCACTCTGTCACCCAGGCTAGAGTGCAGTGGCATGATCTTAACTCACTAAAACCTCCACCTCCCAGGCTCAAGCAATTTTATGCTTTTCTCAAAGAGATGGGACTACAGGCATGCACTGCCACAGCCAGGTAATTTTTGTATTTTTAGTAGAGACAGGGTTTCATCAAGTTGGCCAGACTGGTCTTGAACTCTTGAACTCCTGGCCTCAAGTGATCCTCCCGCTTCAGCCTCCCAAAGTGCTTGGATTACAAGTCTGAAACACCACGCCTGGCCAGGCAATTCATTTCTAAAGCTCTCAGTTCAAATAGCCTATTGAGAAACTGTTGAGCCTCAAATGTGCGGGGAGGTCCCGGTCAGTACAGAGGGTGAGAGTCTGTGAGCAAGATGGAGGAGCATGGGTGGTGGACCAAGTAAGACTTCAGAGCCCAACTCACCCAGCTTCCAAACTCACAGTGAGCCCCTATCACTTCTGAACCTGTTGCCTCATCTGTGAAATGGCTAAAATGATGCTGCCTTGCAGGGGTATTCTGGGGATCAAATGAGATAATGTATGAGTTTGGGAGACTTTTTTTTCACTGATATTTAAAGATGCATAGGAAGTGCCTTAGTGGTCTCTGAGACATGGCAACTTATATATTAAGGTTTCAAAAGTCTTTCTCATCACCTCATCTTCACCACCTCCACTACAGGGATGGGGAGCAGTCAGTGTTCAGCAGAAATCCCCAAGGTGGCACCTTGTCACCTATGCCCCTCCTTAAGAGGTAATTGGATTGTCACATCAGACCAAAAAGACGGGAAGACTTGAACCAATTAACACTATGTCAAGAATGGAGTGAAATAAGTCTTCTAGATTTTGAGGAATACAGCTGGGGTCAGGTGCATGCACCTGTAGTCTCAGCTACTCAGGAGGCTGCGGCAGGAGGATCTCTTGAGCCCACCAACCTGGGCATCATAGTGAGCCTCTTTAAAAAGGAATAAAATAAAATAAAGATATTGAGGGATGCAAAAGAAAACATCTCCATCCTGGTCTCTTCAATCTCTCTACCTACCCACCAGGTGTATTCTCAGAACTAAAGAGAGCCAGGGCTTTAGATCCCAGGGGGAGGTCCCTGAGCACTCAAAATATAAGCCTAGGACTACTACATAGAAATTATAAGGAGGCTTTAAAAGAGCTTTCAGGCTGGGTGGGGTGGCTCGCCCGCCCCTGTAATCCCAGCCCTTTGGGTGGCCAAGGCGGGCAGATCACTTGAGGTCAGGAGTTTGAGACAATTCATTTCTAAAGCCTGGCCGACATGGCCAAACCCCATCTCTACTGAAAATACAAAACTTAGCCTAGCATGGTGGCGTGCACCTGCAATCCTACCTACTTGGGACACGGAGGCAGAAGAATCGCCTGAACCCAGGAGGTGGAGGTTGCAGTGAGCCGAGATTGCGCCACTGCACTCTAGCCTGAGAGACAGAGCGAGACTCCATCTCAAAAAAAAAAAAAAAAAAAGTGCTAGGAAATTATAGTTCCTTCTTCCTTCTCTTTCAAAAAAAGAAAAGAGAGAGAGAGGAGAATGAGAATTTCTATTTATTAAGTCTCTACTATATATGGTGCCAGAGCAGAAAATTCATATTATCTCTTTTCTTCTTTCTTCCTGCATGTATTATTAATACAGAATCCTTACATTCAAAACTATCTGTATCCATAACCATAGATGGGTGGTTAACTGGGAAAAAAAAAAGTTAAGGCAAGGAATCATAAAAGATAATACATACATACCTTAAATATTTAATTTAACCCTTTGGAATGCGTTTTCCTCAACCTTGATGTAGAACCAAGTCCTCTCTTTGAAAATTGGCCTACTAATGGAGTCCGTGCAGTTTCCTTTCATAAACTCCACCTATGTGTACTGACTGTGATTTTCAGTTTCCATTTTTGTTTGTTTGTTTGAGACAGAGTCTAACTCAGTCTTCCACACTGGAGTGCAGTGGCAGGATCTCGGCTCACTGCAACCTCCGCCTCCTGGGTTCAAGCGATTCTCATGCCTCAGCCTTCTGAGTAGCTGGGAATACAGGTGAGCATCCCCACAGCAGGCTAATTTTTATATTTTTAGCAGAGACAGAGTTTCCCCATGTTGGCCAGGATGGTCTTCAACTCCTGACCTCAGGTGATCCACCCGCCTTGGCCTCCAAAAGGCTGAGATTACAGGTGTGAGCGGCCGCACCCAGCCGTTTCCATTTCTTTAGAGTGGAGCAAGAACGTAAACTCTCTGATGCAGCAATCTGGGTGGAGACTTTTACCTGGATTTTATTGTTTTTCCCAGGCCTCAACAATCATCTCCTAATTTAAAAGCCAGTTTTGTATCAGCTCACAAACTTCAAGCCTTTACCTGGCATTTAACCATTTCAGAGAAAGCAGAGACAACTCCATTCTTTTGGCATTCATATTTCCTCAATTTACATAATGAATTATTAAATTGTATGATCATAATATCTGGTAGAGCTGGCCTGGGCAGGCCTGGGAGAGAACATGACTGTGGGTTGGCTGCCTCTCAGCTGCTGGACAAGTCCATGTGTAGCTCCCATGGTGCCTCCAGCCAACCCTGTGCCACAAGCCACAGGCACCCATCAGCTCACAGGGTGGACAGCAAGTGAGTCAAGCCTCAGGGATGGTTCCATGGAAATCTGTTGAGAGCCTTCACTCTACCTTTCTTTTTTTTTTTTTTCTGAGACAGAATTTCACTCTTGTTACCCAGGCTGGGGTGCAATGGCGCCATCTCTGCTCATCACAACCTCTGCCTCCTGGGTTTAAGCAATTCTCCTGCCTCAGCCTCCTGAGTAGCTGGGACTACAGGCGTGTGCCACCATGCCCAGCTAGTTTTTGTATTTTTAGTAGAGATGGGGTTTCACCATGTTGACCAGGATGGTCTTGATCTCTTGACTTCATGATCCACCCGCCTCGGCCTCCCAAAGTACTGGGATTACAGGTGTGAGCCACCGCTCCCGGCCTCACTCTACCTTTCAATACTAGAGTGTTCTGACCCTGGAGAAGTTAGTGATCCACCAAGGGTCAGATGTCTAATGATCCTCTCTACCCCAAACCTTTACTGTCTCTGTTGGGCCACTGGAGAGTGTGAGTAAATGCTGTAATCACTGGATGGGTTCTTCCTGCCTGTTGCACAGACAAAATCAACCCACTGAGACCACAGCATTGCAGTAGAGAGAGTTTAATTGACACAATTAAACAGTTCTCACACAGGAGAACTGGAGTTATCACTAAAATCAGCCTCCTTGAAGGCTTGGAAGTTGGGAGTTTATGAACAGTTTGATGGGCAGGGGCTCTGGAATGGGTGCTGCTGATGGGTTGGGGATGTAATCACAGGGGTGTGGAGAATGGTCCTGGGGTGCTGCGTCCATCTCTGTGGGGGCCAGAGAATCAGCTGAGTCATGAGTCATGAGTCCAGGCGGGAGTCAGTCTGAAAGATATCTTAAAAGACTAGGTGGGGTGCAGTGGCTCACACCTGGAATCCCAGCACTTTGGGAGGCCAAAGAGGGCAGATCACCTGAGGTCTGGAGTTTGAGACCAGCCTGGCCAACATGGTGAAGCCCCATCTCTACTAAAAATACAAAAATTAGCTGGGCATGATGGCAGGCACCTGTAATCCCAGCTACTGGGAAGGCTGAGACAGGAGAATCGCTTAAGCCTGGGAGGCAGAGGTTGCAGTGAGCCAAGATCACACCATTGCACCCCAGCCTGGGCGACTGCACAAGACCCTGTCTCAAAAAACAAAACAAAACAAA
>NW_016107709.1:929584-941692 GCF_001604975.1 Cebus imitator
CTCACAATCCTAGCCCAGGCCCCCCTCACAATCCTAACCCAGGCCCCTCTCACAATCCTAGCATCTCGGCCTTTCATTAGTTTTACAAAGGCGATTAAGTTTGGGGGAGGGATATTATCCTCTCTGCTTTAAGGTTAAACTATAAACTAAATTCTTCCCAAAGCTAGCTTCGTGTATGCCCAGGAATGACCAAGGACACCTTGGAGGCCAGAAGTAACATGGAGTCAACTGTATCAGATTTCTTACAGTCATAATTTTGCCAGGGCAGTTTTAATACCAAATGTATGGCAGTCCTAAACCTGTCAAAGGACTCCAGTGCTGAGGAAAGCGTGAGCTGAATAACCTCCAAGGCCTCTCTGACTCAGAACCTGTGAAGATCTCTACTTCACTTTTCTGTGTTTGTTTGAGGCTAAAAAGTTGTGCTACATTTTAAATGTCCAATCGCTTCTGTGCATCTTTGCAAATGCATGTGTTGAGAGACAGCTAGGGGATAACCTCAGAAGCCTGGACCGCAAATGAAATGTCAAAAGACATTTTTTAGCTAATTCTTGAGAAATTTGGGTATGGATCAGAATTATATGATATTGAGAAGTTATTTTCTTTTTTAAAAAAATTTTAAATATTTTTTAAAATATTTTGTTTTTTATTAAGATGGGGTCTTGCTATGTGGCTCAGGCTGGTCTTGAACTCCTGGGCTTAAGATATCCTCCAGCCTCAGCCTCCCAAAATGCTGGATTGCAGGTATGAGCCACCATGCCCAGCCTGAGAAGTTATTATTATCATGTGATAAAGGCACAGAAGAAACGCCCCATGTAGGTGAAATGACTAGAAGACTGGGTATTTGCCTCTATTAAGCAAAAATTTCAATAAAGACAAAGAAGAAAAGTATGATAATTTTTCTATAGCAAAATCTTCTTTCTTCCCCCTTGGCATGTGAAGTAAGAACTATGTATCGAAATCTTGATAATTGTTGAATCTAAGTAGTGGATAAATAAGGATTCATTATACTATTCTCTTTACTTTTGTATATATTTACATTTTTCAACAATAAAAAGAGTTTTGAGCTTACATGTGTGTCCACTCCCCATGGCTATGATATTGGGGTCAAAAATGCCTTCAGAGCCCTCACCCTCACTTCGAAAGGGTGGTAAAGGCTGGACTGGAAGAAGGGCGGGCCTTACCAGGCACAGCATCTGCTTCCTGGCCCAGGAAGAGCCAGCCACATCTTGAGGAAATAAATGCAGACAAAGATGAACAGCCTGAAGGAGTGGACTTCAGGGCCCGTGTGCTTCACACTGAGTTATCGCTTCCACAATCACAGTTTCTCACTTGGAAGGAACCCAAAAAGCACCCCTAACCTTTGGATTCCAAACTTCACTGGGTTCTTCTGGAGTTCATGAAACTTACAGATTCCAGGGCTCTCAGCGAGACCCGTAGAACAGACTGAGCAGTGGCGGGGCCCCGGAAACTGTGTTAATTTATTTCTCTGGTAATTCTGGGACAGCCCTGGACTGGGGACCCGGGAGCCTCTGAAGCGTATCAACGATCCAATCCCACAAAGGAGAACGTGGCCCAGAAGGGCCCCGTAACCTGCCCAAGGGGACATCCCTGCGGCTTCCTTTCACTTTTCACAGCCATGCCCTCCCTAAGAGACCCCTCAGAAAGAGTGGGCCTCCAGGGATGCACAGGCAAGGGAAAGAAGACAGCCAAACTCTCCAAGAATGCACGCCCAGTCCTTGGCCCGGGGGACCCGCAGCACCCCTGAGCACCCGTGCACGGCGGACGCGGCCACGCTCTTTGCCTCCAGGCCCCTCACATGGTGTTGGGCCCAGGGCAGCCCAGCTTCTCCCTCTGATTCCGCCTCGGTGATATTGACCCCTGCCCGGCTAAGCAGCGCTTAGATGGGAGATGTTCTAATGGGAAAGAAGACAGGGAGGAGCCAGAGGATATCTGTTACAGCCGTTACTTTCCACTCAGGATCCTATTTTGCATCTTCGCTTGAGGCCCATAAATTGAACCTTGAGGGAGGGGCCCAGAAATCCGCAGCGGGAAGTTCATAAAACCAGGACGGGTTGCCTTGGGCCAATTAAAGTGAAACACTGCCACCAAGTGGCTGCTCTAGGTCTTCACAGGCTGCCACCTCCCGGAGCACCTGTCTCTGCCAGTGACAGCATGATAGACAGAGCAGGTCGGCATGCCCTTCCCTTCTTTTTCTTACAACTATTTTACTTAAATTAATAGAAATACAATCACATGATATAAAACTCATAAGGTCCAAAGTGGTCCTGGTGGTTGCCTCCAGAGTTAATGTGGATTCAGCTGAATGCCTAATTAGGGTTAAAGGGTCTTTAACCCTGTTAACGACTGCGATCTCACCAGAATCGTCAGCTACTCCTTGTCCACAGGGTTCTGTTCCCAAGTGCCCAGGGCTAATCCCCCTCTTAGCGTTTACTACAAATCTCGGTTGATTCAGCAGCACCAAAGACCTAAGGCTAAATAAATTCTGCAATTCCTAGGAGCCTTCCTGGTTCTCAACAACCCTGAGCATCCACCCATGGGTAAAGCAATGATCAAATTAGCCTCAGTTGTCCTGAGAGTCCAGATAAGTGAAACTGTTACAACCCTGAAACGGGTGGTCAAGGGAGCAAATAAAATACAAAAGTATGCCGTGTATAATAGTGCATCTCTAAAAGACATAAAAGACAAGTCAAAGCTAATGAATATAGGAGCCTGAGGACTGCCTGACATTTGAAACTCACTTTCGAATGTACATTGTTTGTGTTTTGCTATGAATATTTCACTCACATAAGGTGTGCGTATTATACACCTGTTTAGGTGACCCGCATGTGCCACACTTTCTACTACTCTTAACTTAATGGTAACTTGGAAATTATTGGGCAAAATATTGCCATTAGCTGGTGTTTTTTCAACTGATAGTTTACATAATTAATCGGATACATGGCAAGTTTTAATTTTTCTCCTTGTTACTTAATGGATCATTTTGAAATCAACCAAGCAATTGTCCTTTAGTTTTTAATGATGGGCGAATGAAAGTCATGCTACTCAGCAGTATTTGATTTTAAGGAATCAAACCACTGTTTTAGAATAATTGAAAGTGGAAAAGCCAGAATGTGTACAGGAAGAATCGATCATAGACTTTTAGCGCTGATGTCTAAGAGATGAAATCCTAGCACAACTCCTTCATTAGATAAGATGGGAACCTGAGGCCCGGAAAGCTGAAGAGGCTCACTCATGGCCCTTCACTCATGTCTCCCATCTGCCGCATGCTCCCTCCTAGGGGTACTGCCTGAGAGCTCTGGGTCTCTGAGTAACTCAGCAGCTGTGAAACTCTAAGGCATCATCCTACTTGCTCCAAGCCTCAATTTCCTCACTAGTAAAATGAGGAGATTGGACGATACAACATCTGTGATGCACCAATTTCCAAAAAAAGCCCTTCCATGCTCATAACACTCAGCATTAAACATGCATGAATCAATTGATGCACACAGATTTGCAGCACTATCTGTAAAGCAGAAACCAGCCACACCCTGCCGACATTGGTTTTCAGCGAGACTCTGTCATCCACTGTGGTCTGTAGTTCTCGTCAATCCAGTCGGGATGCAGCTGTAATGCAGTTTTCTCCACAGCTGGGCTTGACCCCAGGCCACCTTCCTACTGGCAAGTCCAGGTCAGTAGTAAAAAGCAAAATTCTCTGTAGCTGGCTGAGGCTTCTTTCCCAAGTTATTTGCCTCTAGAAATATGTGCAAATACATTCACAAGCTAATGCGGTCAAGTGGAAAGAATAATCTACCATGGGAAACACAGCTGGCTCCATCAGAGCGGGCAGGAGAGCCAGGCAGAACCTAGGTTCACAAAAGAACTCCAAGATACAGTGGTATCACTTAGCAGTCCCAGCTCCACTAGGTCAAAATCAACCTACCCCCCAATTCCACTCAGCTTCACTCCAACTCTCCCCACCTTGCTGCTAGCTTCCACTGTTAAAGAAAAAGCTTGGGCCAGGCACGGTGGCTTATGCCTGTAATCCCAGCACTTGGGAAGGCCAAGGTGGGCAGATCACCTGAGGTCAGGAGTTCAAGACCAGCGTGGCCAACATGGTGAAATCCCGTTTCTACAAAAATACAGAAAAATTAGCCAGGCCTGATGGCAGGTGCCTGTAATCCCAGCTACTCGGGAGGCTGAGGCGGGGTAATCAGTTGAACTGAGGAGGCAGATGTTGCAGTGAGCCGAGATTGCGCCATTGCACTTTAGCCTGTGTGAAAGAGCAAGACTCCATGAGAAAGAAAGAAAGAGAGAGAGAGAGAAAGGAAAGAAGGAAGGAAGGAAGGAAGGAAGGAAGGAAGGAAGGAAGGAAGGAAGGAAGGAATGGGGGAAGGGAAGAAAGAAACAGAGAAAGAAAAAGAAAGAGAAAAAGAAAGAGAGAAAGAAGGAGAGAAGGCAAAGAAAAGAGAGAGTTTGTTTGGCTGGGCACCATGGCTCTTGCCTGTGATCTCAGCATTTTGGGAAGCTGAATCTCAGAAGTTTGAGACCAGCATGGCCAATATGGTGAAAACCTGTCTCTACTAAAAATACAAAAATTAGCCAGGTGTGGTGGCGGGTGCCTATAGTCCCAGCTACTCATGAGGCTGCGGCAGGAGAATCACTTGAACTGGGACGGAGGTTGCTGTGAACCAAGATCCCGCCACTGCACTCCAGCCTGGGCAACAGAATGAGACTCTGTCTCAAAAAAAAAAAAAAAAAAAAAGTTTAATATATAATATCCTAGACAACGGTCTTTAACATTTGTCTAGGATGTTATATAGGGACCACTGCAATGGGGTCTTACAGTAGAGGAAAGACTGAGCTTGAGCCTGACTCTAACAAGGACAAGTGGGAATTTATAGCCAAAAAGCATGCAGATGAAAGGTTAGTAAGAAGAAACATCGAGGAAACGGGTTTCTAGCTAAATTGTCTTGATGGGATTATTGCTGACAGCAGCCCAGGGTGATAAGATACAGAGGATAAGGGATAAGGGCAGATACCAAGGCTAGGGATTGTCACTGAATTCACTTATCAGGTTCTTGCTGAAACTGGATTCTACAAAGACAGAAAGGGACGCCCAAGGTCAGGCTAGTCAGCAAGGACTCAGAAGGCTGAACAAAGTTTTGGTCAAAGGAGAGACTCTGTCCCCTCTCTGCCTTTTTTCCAGGTTCTGCCACCCACACATTTCTCGCAGGTTTGACCCACTGGCCCCACCTCCCGGGATTTTTGCTGAAATTGCCTATGGATAGTTGAGACCCTTGAGTGCCAGCTTTTACTGATCAGTGTCTGCAGGACGTGGCTTAGGAAAGCAACTGGCAAAGACAAAACAGAACACGTCAGAAGGAGCCCACTCTCTGTCACCAAAGTCAAGGGCATCTAAGGCTCCCCTGGGGAACTGGGACTTAGAAGTGCTGTGTCCTCTCCCCAAGGCCTGAATGAGCCCAGCACATCTGCGACCCCACCCAAAGCAGTGAGCAGGTCCCGGATGTCTGCACTTTCACCATAGGTGGGATGGACAGCCAAGAGGTGGGAAAATGGGAGAAAAGCATCCCACCAAGTCTGGGCACACAGCGTGGGAGAGCGGAGGTCTGCCCCAGCCTCACTGAGTCAAATCCCCGTGCCCCGCCAGAAGAGGGAGCTCTTACTCGAAGGAAGCCCCTTTTCTGCTAGAAAGAGAGCTGGACTCCAAAGCCGCTTATCCCAGAGCTGCAGTCGCCCTTTTGAAAGGTGTCTACGCGAAGGGACTCTTTCTCCTGAATGCACACGTGAAAGCCAGCAGGGCGCTGGCTCCCTAGTACCTGCTCGCCTGCCCTCCCTGCAGCCTCCCCGTGGGCACTGCACTCCCTGGGCCTGTGCTCCCTGCAGACTTTGCAGAGATGGGACCACTCCTGCCCTTCTTGCAGGCACAGGACAAGGCTCGGGGAGGTGCCAAGCAGTGACCACACAGCCCCTACCCTGGGAAGTGTCCCACGGCACATGGAGCCACCTCCACCCCCATGACCACAAGTGCATCGCCCCTTTCTGAGAGGTGAGCCCCTTCCCAGGGCTTAAAGACCCCAGAACTGGCAGAGATCAGTGGCTCACACCTATAATCCCAGCACTTCGGGAGGCTAAGGTGGGCGGATCACAAGGTCAGGAGTTCAAAACCAGCCTGACCAACATGGTGAAACACGTCTCTACTAAAAACACGAAAATTAACTAGGCATGGTGGCGCATGCGTGTAACCCCAGCTACTCGGGAAGCTGAATTAGGAGAATCACTTGAACCCAGGAGGCGGAGGTTGCAGTGAGCTGAGATTGTACCATTGCACTCCAGCCTTGGTGACAGAGCGAGACTCCCTCTCCAATAATAATAATAATAATAATAAATAAAATAAAATAAAAAATAAAGACCCAGAACTGAGATGTCGCCAGGCCACAAAGGCAGATGGTGGCCTCAGTAGGACCTGAACTCAAGTACTCCACCTCCACACCTGCCTTTCCTGGTGAATGTGATGCTCCCATGAGAGCTGTGAAATCCACTTTGCAGGTAACAGGATGTAGGCTGGAAACTGGAGTGAGGCACAAGTTTCCGCCTCCCTCCCGGTTCCCAACCCACCCCCAGGTTATGTTGGTCCTGCCTCCCCGCTAGTCCAACCTCCTCCTGTTCTTTTGTGTTCAGGCTGTTTTAGACCCAGACTACTCTACCACCACCATGGTCCAAGCTACCAGCATCTCTTGCTTGGAAAGATGTAGCATCCTCTTCAGAAGCAAGCACATATATATACAAATACACCTGCTCTTTACCTCTCAGCGTCATTGCGAAGTTACATGAAATGGTATGTGTGAAAATACCTATCCCAATACCTGGCACACTGTAGATGTTCAACAAACCTTTCGATATAAAAGATAATGCCAATGATTAATCAAGTTGTGATATTAATAAAGGCAATACAAATAAAAGAAAAAGGCGAGCGGGGTGGCTCATGCCTGCAAACTAAGCACTTTGGGAGGCGTAGGCAGGAGGATTGCTTGAGGCCAAGAGTTCAAGACTAGCCTGGGCCACAGGGAGACTCCCATATCTACAAATAAATAAATTAAATTAATAAAGATGAAAGAGGCCGAGCGTGGCAGCTCATGCCTGTAATCCCAGCACTTTGGGAGGCCAAGGTGGATGGATCACCTGAGGTCAGGAATTTGAGACCAGCCTGTCCAACGTGGTGAAACTCCATCTTTACTAATAATACAAGAATTAGTCCGGTGTGGTGGTGCGTGCCTGTAATCTCAGTTACTTGAGAGGCTGAGGCAGGAGAATCGCTTGAAACCAGGAGGCAGAGGTTGCAGTGAGCTGAGATGGAGTCATTGCACTCCAGCCAGGGTGACAAGAGCAAAACTCCATCTCCAAAAATAAAAAGGAGAACTGCAGCAGCCTCCCAGCTAGCCTATCCTTGTGCCCTCTGGTCTCCCTATAGTTCATTCCCCGCAAAGCAGCCAGAACCAGGTTCTTCAGAACACAAATCTGACCATGTCTAACCACGATATTCAAGAGAAGCACCTTAGCAGCAACAGAGGCACCACACCGTTTTATGAACAAGGTGAAGATCTAGTGGCCCTCTCTCTTTAGAGGACCTGAGGCTTGTTCCATAAGTGGCTCTATATCCAGCCACTGATTAGAGGACTCTAACCAATGCTCATGCAAGCCAAGTTGTCTTCAGTAGGGACTTTCCCCTGCAGACAGCATGCACGTTTTGATTTTACTTGTCTTCCCACTGACCCTTTGCTCCTTAAGCATAAAAATCACACCCCTGGGTGGAGATTTAAGATGCTAATGAGACGCGTGATGTATGAACAAGCCCATGCAGCTACTGTGTGTGTGCATGCAGAGGACCAGCCAGAACGTGCTTACTAGCAACACTTCTACTTACCTCCATATGAATAATCATGTAAGACTCTCATAAAAGAGTCTCCCTGGGCGCAGTGGCTCACGCCTGTAATCCCAGCACTTTGGGAGGCCAAGGCAGGCGGATCACCTGAGGTCGAGAGTTCAAGACCAACCTGACCAACATGGAGAAACCTCGTCTCTACTAAAAATACAAAAATTGGCTGGGTGTGGCGGTGTATGCCTGTGATCCCAGCTACTCAGGAGGCTGAGGCAAGAGAATTGCTTGAACCCGGGAGGCGGAGGTTGTGGTGAGCCGAGATCGCACCATTACACTCCAGCCTGGGCAACAAGAGTGAAATTCTGTCTCAAAAAAAAAAAAAAAAAAAAAAGAGTCTCCCTAGGGCTAGTCTTTGTTGTCTCATTCTTGTGAGCAGCAAATTCTCTCTTCTCTCTTAGGGTGTACGGTCTATTCTGCTTTTAACTTTCTGGTTTTTGTTTCTTGTTTTTTTGTGACAGAGTCTTGCTCTGTCACCCAGGCTGGAGTGTATTGGTACAATCTCGGCTCACTGCAGCTTCTGCCTCCCAGGCTTAAGCGATTCTTGTGCCTCAGCTCCCAAGTAGCTGGGATTACAGGTGTGCAACTACCACACCCGGCTATTTTTTTTTCACATTTTTAGTAGAGACGGGGTTTGGCCATGTTAGCCAGGCTGGTCTCAAACTCCTGGCCTCAAGTGATCTGCCTGCCTTGGCCTCCCAAAGGGCTAAGATTACAGGCATGAGTCACCGCACCCAGCCTGTCAAAATATTTTTTTTCTTTTGCAATACATTACTCTGTGCTGCATGTCTTGCTGTGTGTCTCTTGTTTAAATTTTTTTAAACTAAGAAGACAAGAACTGAGACAACAGCCATTAACACCCTCTCCAGTGAGACACATTAACCCACTTACCAGTTTCCCTTCTTGCCCATCTGATACTGTCTCCCCTTCTGCCCTCTGTCTGTCCTGGATAAAGCTAACCCTGGAAGACCAACTCTCTATTCTTAAACCAGACTCAGAACAACCTGAGAAGTTTCCAGGAAAGATATATTTTTTCCCAAAGTGGGGAGATTAAGAAACGTTCATGTAGGAAGAAGTATGTGTGCTGGACCTTGAAGAATGGGTACGGGTTTTTTTTTATAGACTCCCAGGGAAAAGGAAGGCCTAGTGAGGAAAAGTCCAGGAGGTGGGAAAGGAAAGGTGTGCAGAGTCAACAGTTTCAACCTCCCGGGCACAAGCAGTCCTTCCACCTCGGTCTCCCAAGTAGCTGGGACCACAGGCACATGCCACCATACCCAGCTAATTTTCTTTCTAATGTTTCCCAAGTTGGGGTTTCACTATGTTCCCAAAGCTGGTCTTGAACTCCTGACCTCAGGTGATCCTCCCTCCTCAGCCTCACAAAGTGCTGGGATTACAGGTGTGAGCCACAGCACCCAGCCTGTTATATAAAGTGAACTGAATTATACATGCAAAGCATTTAGAACAATGCCTAAATGCATAATAAGTATTAGACGAAAAGATACAGATATGTGTAAATCAAGATTATTCTCCATTTGGAGCCAGATGTGGTGACTCACGCCTATTATTCCAGCACCTTGGGAGGCTGAGGTGAGAGGATCACCTGAGGTCAGGAGTTCAAGACCAGCCTGGCCAACATGGTAAAACCCTATGTCTACTTAAAATACAAAAATTAGCCAGGCTCATGATGGTGGACGCCTGTAATCTCAGCTACTCCAGAGGCTGAGGCACAAGAATCACTTGAACCTGGGAGGTGTAGGTTGCAGTAAGCCAAGATCGTGCCACTGCACTCCAGCCTGGGCAAAAGCACAAAACTCCATCTCAAAAAAATTTTAAAAAGAAAGATTATTCTCCATTTGGAAGGGTGATCATCATTTGAAGTACCCTAAATAAGAATCCATACTCCATGGGTGTTCGCTCAGCAATAATCAGAAGAATGGTCTTCATAAATCCATGTTTCTCTTAAAGAAATACTGTGCACCAGACTTGAGGAAGTTAGAGAGTGATCTCCCCTTGTTCTGTGGCATCCTGGAGCATCCCCAAAAAGTCCCCCTACCATCATGGGACTCCCTCCAAAGGGTGTCACTAACAATTCAGGAAAAAATTGCCAGTAGCAGTTTTCAGCCCTGTGAGGTTAGAAGTTAGCCTGCAGAAACTGACACATTGTTTTGACTTTGTGACATGGCAGAAAAGCAAACCTCAAAGCCATCGTGGTGGAATTCCCTGCACGGTAGCAAGTTAAAGTCACACATCTAACCTGACGATCAGACGGAACACCTATTTCCCATGGACTATACAAATCCCTCTCCTTCCAATGCTCTCTGAACCAGCGCTTTTGTTTCCCTACTGGTTCCCTCATTAAAGAATTAAATCAAACTTTGATGCCTGATTACTATCTATCTGTGGGAGAACTATGTTTCCAACACTCCAGAGGAAGCTCTGATGAGAACTTCAAATGCTAGTAGCTAAATATGCACCAGGAGGTTCGTGATTTTGAAACCACTTTTGCAAATTTATGACTGAGACAGTGAAAGAGATCTAACTTAATCAACTCCATCTTGCTTCTAACCTCCAAGCTGTCCTTGTTCATTCCTGAGCATGGGCTGAACTAACTTTGGGAGAAACTTATAGTTTAAAACAAAGATAATTCCAGCCCTTTCCCAAAGCAGACCTCCTTCTTGCCCAGGGACTAGGTTGTCTTTGTAGGACTAACATTAGCTACAAGATTAGAAATTATGGTTTATGGCCGAGCACAATGGCTCATGCCTGTAAACCCAGCACTTTGGGAGACCAAGGCAGGCAGATCACCTGAGGTCAGGAGTTTGAGACCAGCCTGACCAACATGATAAAACCCCATCTCTACTAAAAATACAAAAAAAAAAAAAAAAATTGCCAGGCATGGTGCCACATACCTGTAATCCCAGCTACTGGGGAGGCTGAGGCAGGAGAATCATTTGAACCTGTGAATTGGAGGTTGCAGTGAGCCGAGATAGCACCACTGCCCTCCAGCCTGGGGAAAAAGAGCAAAAACTCAGTCTGGAAAAAAAAAGAAAAGAAATTATGGTTTAGGAGTCATGCAGCTGGAGGCTACAAGATTCTGACCCTCCCTAAACTTCTCTTAGATCGGTGCTTGAGATATTTTGCAGACTCTGCACTTGATGGATCAGCTGGCACCACCCAGATCGATAAACTGGCTCATCTGATCTTGTGGCCCCCACCCAGGAACTGACTTAATTCGAGAAGATAGCTCTTACTCCCTATGATTTCTTCCCTGACTAATCAGCCCTCCGGGCTCACTGGCTTACCCGCTACCCACCACCCACCCACCAAGCTGTCCTTAAAAACTCTGCTCCTCAAATGCCTGGGAAGACTGATTTGAGTAATAACAAAACTCTGGTCTCCTGCACAATCCCCTCCGCGTGAATTACTCTTTCTTTATTGCAATTCCCCTGTCTTGATGAATTGGCTCTGTCTAGGCAGCAGGCAAGGTGAATCCCTTGGGGGATTATAATTTCACATAGGAGATGTTTGAAATCTTGTGTCTATGGATGAAAAAGTGCTACCCAAGAAATGTGATTGGCGGCATTGCTCAACTGTTTTTAGTATTATTTCACCCTTTAAAGAGCCCTTTTAGACATTTCTCCCCCAACCAACCTCCTCCCCCTGAAATTTTAATACAACAAATGTACTATTATAATGGCTTGTCTCCTGTGGACCCTTGAAGGGCCACAACCCATTGTCATAGCTCATATTTTTTCACACTCCATTCAAGATCCCTGTGTTCTCCAAGGGGCAACATCACTCCCAAAGGGGGAATTGAAGTTCTACTCTCCTACCCATTTGACTTTAAGGGAGCTACTTTTTTTCTCATAAGGCTGTTGTGGGATGCAAAAAGGGGGAGGAGGGTGTTCAGGTGATCGTGTTTGAGGGTCACTCTTTCTCATACAGTACAGTTGTCCCTCAGTATCTGTGGAGGAATTGTTCCAGAACCCCCTCAAAAACCAAAATCCAAGAATGCTCAGGTCCCTGATATAAAAAGGCCTAGTATTTGCATACAACCTAAGAACATCCTCCTGTATACTTTAAATCATCTCTAGATTATTTATGATACCTGATACTATGTAAATGCTATATAAATAGTCGTTATACTGTATTTT
>NW_016107709.1:942242-982967 GCF_001604975.1 Cebus imitator
CTTTTCAGGTCAGAATGCCTTGACAATCTTTTCTAAATAATGCATTTTGCTAACTATAAATTGTTCATTTTAATGTAATGCCATGCTCCTTACTGCCATCTAAAAGTCCACCAGGGTGACTAAATCATAAGAAGGAGAGCTTTATTGGCAATGCCAATTTGAAAACTGGGAAAAGGATGTTTGCAGCGTGGACAAAGGTGCCCTCTCTTCAAAGAGGGGAAGGACAGGTTGCGTTTTATGCCTCATAGGGTCCATGTCACACAGTAGAGTCATACATATTCAGCAGGCTTGGGGGAAAAGCTATACATATTTATGAGGGAGGCTGAGCACAAGCACAATGGGTAAATATATATGTAACACGCATGCCATGTTCACTTTGGGCCAGGGCTTTAGTATTAAAATGAGATGGAGTTTGGCTCTTTATATCAAAAGAACTATAAGACACAAAGACAATTCATGTGTGGCCTCTAGACGCTGGCTGAAACTGACTTAAGGTCTGCTGTAGCTTATCAGAAAATAATGTTTGTAATGCCTGTTCTTCGTCCAGTCAGAACCGTAGTAGCCTGGATTGTAAATCAGAGTTAGGAGGGATCTGAAAGCTCCTATTGTTAGGGAGTTTAGAGCTGTAGGAATTTAGAAATTGGCCATGCCAGCCAGGCCCCGTGCCCTTGAGTAGCAGGTAGCTTTGTTTCTATAAGCTTAGGGTCCATCTCAGTTGATAAAGGGGCATCTATCTTCTCCAAGTGCCAGCTTCTATACACACGCTCCCTTGGAATCTCTTTGCAAGTGACAACTTCCCCGTAGGAGATAATTCCTGTTCCACAATAAAACATACTGTAGAGGCTGGGCACAGTGGCTCACGCCTGTAATCCCAGCACTCTGGAGGGCCAAGGTGGGAGAATCACTTAAGATCAGGAGTTCCAGACCATCCTTGGCAACACAGTGAGACTCTGTCTCTACAAAAAATTTTTAAAATTATCTGGGCATGGTGGTGCATGCCTGTAGTTCCAGCATCTCCTGAGGCTGAGGCAGGACTTGGGCTCAGGAGGCTGAGGTTACAGCCTGAGCACAGAGTGAGCACTTGTCTCTAAAAATAAATAAAATAAAATAACAGTCTGTAGGAAATAAGAAGACCTCCTACTAAGATAACACTTCTACCAAAAAAGTTTACTAAAATAATAGTGGCCTGGTAGTGATAAAGTCAACCACTTAAAATATTTAAAATGCGCAAGATTATATGAAAAAAAAAATAGCTTGAAAGATAATCCTCAGCTGGGCACAGTCACTCAGGTTCTTAATCCCAGCATTTGGGAGGTCATGCCAGGCTGATTGCTTGAGCCCAGGAGATGGAGACTAGCCTGGGCCACATGGCAAAACCACATCTCTACTAAAACTACAGAAAAATTAGCCAGATGTGATGATGCACACCTGTAGTCGCAGCTACTCAGGAGGCTGAGGTGGGAGGATTATTTGAGCCTCAGATGTAAAGGCTGCAATAAGCTGAGACTGCACCATTGCACTCCAGCCTGCACGATAGAGTGAGACCCTGTCTCAAGACATAATAGTAATAATAATCTTCATAAAACTTAGGCCAGGCACAGCGGCTCACGCCTGTAATCCCAGCACTTTGTGGGGCCAAGGCTGGAGAATCACTTGAGGCCAGGAGTTCCAGACCAGCCAGGGCAACATAGCGAGACTTTCTCTCTACAAAAAATTTTTAAAATTAGCTGGGCATGGTGGTATACACACCTGTAGTTCCAGCATCTCCTGAGGCTGAGGCAGGAGGATCACTTGGGTTCTAGATGTTGAGGTTACAGTGAGCTATAATTTCACCATGACTCCAGCCTGAGCACAGAGTGAGAACTTGTCTCTTAAAATCAAATAAAATAATGCTCTGTAGAAAACAAGAAGACCTACTAAGTTAACACTTCCACCAAATAATTCTATTAAAATAATAGTGGCCTGGTAGTGATGAAGTCAACCACTTGAAAGATTCAGAAGGAGCAAGATTATATGAAAAAAAACAGCATGAAGGATAATCCTTTGCTGGGCACAGTGGTGCATTTGTGAGGTTGAGGCAGGATGGATGCTGGAGCCCAGGAGTTTGAGACCAGCCTGGACAACATGGCAAAACCACATCTCTACTAAAAATACCCCAAAAAAAAAAAATAGCCAGATGTGAAGGTGCAGCTACTCAGGAGGCTGAGGCCAGAGGATTGCTTGAGCCTCAGATGTGGAGGCCACAGTAAGCCGAGATCACACCACTGTACTTCAGCCTGTGCAATAGAGTGAGACCTTGTCTCAAAACATCATCATCATCATCATCATTCTCATAAAACTTAGGCCAGGCATGGTGGCTCATGCCTGTAATCCCAGCACTTTGGAGGCCGAGGCAGGTGGATCACTTGAGGTCAGGAGTTTGAGACCAGCCTGGCCAATATGGGAAACCCTGTCTCTATTAAAAATACAAAAATTAGCCAGTTACTGAATTTCTAATCCTAAAATTTGCTAAGCCTTACATATAATCATAAGGGTAAAACTATAATATCCATTTTGTAAATGAGAAAACTGAGGTCTGGTGAAGAAGGGACCTGGACATGTCATTTAGCTGTGGATTCAGACCTCCAGACCTGACTGAGTCTAGAGCCAAGACCATCTGTACACTCTACTACCTCCCTCTATTGTTTTCATAATTGAGACATAACATCCATATAGTATACAAATTTTTACACATCACTCTCACCCAAATCCAGAGACAGAACATTTCCATTGCCCTAGAAGCCCCCTGTAGGCTTCCTTCCAGGACAGCCACCCTCCAACCTTTTGTTTAGAATCTTTGTGTGTCCTTGTTTATGAGATGGATCTGGACACAGCCTGCCAACGGGTTTTGACTTTTTATTCAACTTTCGCATCTGTGTCTTTGATTGGGGCGTTTAATCCATTTAAATGTAGGATTAATATTGACATTTGTGAGTTTAATATTGTCATTTAATGCTAGCTGGCTATTTTGCCCATCAGTTGATATAGATTCTTCATTATAAAGATACTCTTTATCTTTTGGTAAGTTTTTGGGATGACTGATACTGGTTGTTCCTTTCTGTGTGTAGTGCTTCTTTCAGAAGCTCTTGTGAAGCAGGCGTGGTGGTAATGAAATCTCTGAGTGCTTGCTTGTTCATGAAAAATTTTATTTTTCCTTCATTTATGAAACTTAGTTTGGCTGGATATGAGATTCTGGGTTGAAAATTCTTTTCTTTGAGGATATTGAATATTAACCCCCACTCTCTTCTAGCTTGTAGGGTCTTCGCTGAGAGATCTGCTGTGAGTCTGATAGGTTTCCCTTTATGGGTAACCTGACTTTTCTCTCTAGCTGCCCTTAGAATTTTCTCCTTTATTTCAACCCTGGTGAATCTAACGATTATGTGTCTTGGGGTTGCTCTTCTTGAGGAATATCTTTGTGGTGTTCTCTGTATTGCCTGGAGTTGAGTATTGTCCTGCCTTACTAGATTAGGAAAGTTTTCCTAAATAATATCCTGAAGAATATTTTCCAGCTTGGATTCATTCTCTTCATGACATTCAGGTACACCTATCAAACGTACATTAGGTCTTTTCACGTAGTCCCATATTTCCTGTACACTTTGCTCATTCCTTTTTACTTTTTCTTCTCTAATCTTGCCTTCTAGTTTCATTTCATTAAATTGGTCTTCGACCTCTGATATCCTTTCTTCTGCTTGATCAATTCGAGTGTTAAAACCTGAGCATACTTCTCGAAGTTCTCTTATTGTATTCTTCAGTTCCATTAATTCACTTATATTCCTCTCTAAATTGTCCATTCTCATTAGGATTTTGTCAAACCTTTTTTCAACATTCTTAGTTTCCTTACATTGGGCTAGAACATGTTCCTTTAACTCCCAGAAGTTTCTTATTATCCAATTTCTGAAGCCTAATTCTGTTATTGGAACACACTCATTCTCCATCAAGCATTGTTCCCTTGTTGATGAGGAACTGTGATCCCCTATGGAGGGAGAAGCATTCTGATTTTGAGTATTCTCAGCCTTTTTATGCAGTATCCTTCCCATCATTGTAAATTTATCCACCTGTTGTCATAATTACCAACTTTCAAATTAGGTCTCTGAGTGGACATCCAACTTGTTGATTCCCAGCACTGAAATCTGAGCAATCCACTGCGCTGGCCAAAACAGCGGTGCCAAGACTCCTGGTGCTTTTCTGCCCGGGAATCTCCAGTCTGGCTTCCCTCCTGGGTCCCCCTTTCAATCAGCTGAATGGGCGATCTGCCTTCCCGGAGCTCCAAACATCGACCAAAACAGGAACCAGTCCAGTTCACTCCGCACCAGGAACCACCACGCCGGCCACAAGAGTCACAGGCGACCTGTGAGGCTCCTCCTCTGGGAATCTCCTGGTCTGTGAGCAAAAAAATTCATCTGAAACTGTGGCATCCTCTCGTTCTCTGCGCTTTCACTGGGAGCTACAATCCCGAGCTGCTAGTAATCGACCATCTTGGATCTCTCTAGACCTTAAAACTTTCTGTACTCTAGCCTGGGTGACAAAGCGAGACCCTGTCTCAATAATAAACAAATAAATAATTTAAAAATGAATATTAAAAAACTTTTACAATAATTAAGTCAAAGTGGATTACAAACCCAAAACTATAAAGCTCCTAGAAGATAGCAGAGGAGAAAATCTAGATGATCTTGGGTTTGGTGATGACTTTTTGGATATAATACCAAAGGCACATCCATGAAAGAAAAAATTAATAAACTGGACTTCATTAAAGTTAAATTTTTCTGCTGTGTGAAAAACACTATAAAGAGAATGAAAGATAAGACATAGACAGGGAGAAAGTATTTGCCACAGACATATTTAATAAAGGACTGTTATCCAAAATATACAAAGAACTCTTTTTTTCTTTTTTGACAGAGGGTCTTGCTCTTTTGCCCAGGTTGGAAGGGAGTACAGTGATGAAATCACAGTTCGCTGCAGCCTTGATCTGCTGGGTTCATGTGATCCTCTCACCTCTGCAGCTGGGACTACAGGCATGTGCCACCATGCCCAGCTAATTTTTAAAATTTTGTAGGGATGAGGTCTTACTATGTTGCCCAGGCTGTTCTTCAATTCCTGAGCTCTAGTGATCCTCCTGCCTTGATCTCCCAAAGTACTGGGATTACAGATGTGAGTCACCATGATTTGCCTAAAGAACTCATAAAATTCAACAATGAGAAAACAAACAACCTGATTTAAGAATTGGCCAAATATCTTAACAGACACCTCATCAAGGAATATATATGTAAGTTGAAAATAAGCATATGAAGAGGAGCTTCACATCATATGTCATCAGAGAAATGTGAATTAACCAATGAGATACAACTACACACAGGCAATTAACTAGAGTTTCTGTTGCTCCACATCCTCATCAGCATTTGGTGATGTCTGTGTCCTGGATTTTGCCTGTGGGAATGCTAAATGGTACAGCAACTTTGTAAGACAGTTTGGTGGTTTCTTACAAAACTAAACATACAGTTACCACCAGACTCAGCAATTGAGCTCCTTGGTATTTACCCAGAAGAGCTGAAAACATATATCTACACAAAAACCTGCACAGAGATGTCTAGAGCAGCTTTATTCATAATTTCCCACACTTAGAAGCAACCAAGATGTCTTTCAGTAGGTGAATGGATAAAATGTGGTACATTCAGACACTGAAATATTATTTAGCACTAAGAAGAAATGAGCTATCAAGCCATGTAAAGACATTAACCTTCTTAATGCGCATTTTTGTCTTCTTAAATACACATTACTAAATGAAAGAAAGCAATCTGAAAAGTCTACATACTATGTAATTCCAATTATATGACATTCTGGACAAGGCAACACTGTGGAGATAGAACAGTCCATAGATTGTAACAAATGTACCACCCTGGTGGGGGATGTGGATAATGAGGGAGGCTGAGCATGTGTTGGGGCAAAAAGTATATGGGCACTCTCTACTTTCCACTCAATTTTGCTGAGAACCTAAAGCTGCCTTAAAAAATAAAGTCAGGCTGAGGGCGGTGACTCACGCCTATAATCCCAACATTTTGGGAGGCCAAGGTGGGTGTATCCCTTGAGCTCAGGAGTTTGAAACCAACCTGGGCAGCATGGTAAAAACTTCATCTCTCAAAAAAATACAAAAATTAGCCGGGCATGGTGGCACAATCCTGTAGTTTCAGCTACTCGGGAGGTTGAGGTGGGAGGATTGCTTAAGCCCAGGAGTTGGAGGTTGCAGGGAGCTGAGATTGTGCCCCTGTTCTCCAACCTGGGTGACAGAGTGAGACTCTGACTCAAAAAATAAATAAGTAAAGTCAGGGAGTAAAGAAAAAGAAAAAAAAGGGAGGGAGGGAGGGAGGGAAAAAGGGAGGGAATTAATTAACTCAGGTGCCTCCCCAGGATATTCAGGTATCATTGCCCTGGGGGGCTTTCTCACTGCCAACAACAACCCTCTTGCAGCCGTATTTGGGAACCACTGGCTTATGTGAACAAGCCTCTGCCATGTAATAACTCTGTGACTCTGTGATGCTGGGAAAATTCCTTCACTGCGGCCTCAGCTGTACTACCCATAAAACAAGGGTAATCACTTCTTCGTGGGATTCTAGGAGGGATTAAATGAGGATTCCAGGTATGTAAAGTACTTAACATTGTAATTCCTTTTCCTATCCCTAAAGAATATGGCTTTGGTCTAAGAGCATATAGGGACTCAACTAAGAATTTTAAGGAAGAAAATGATGTGACTTGCTTTATCCAGAAAAATCACTGATTAGAAAAGTAATTTCATCAGCTAAATGGAGACAGATGGTGGGAGGATGAGAGCGCAGGCCTGAGGCCCTGGGAAGAGTTTGTTGACAGCTTCTTGCAGTAGTCAAATGTGAGATACTAAGACCTGAAGTAGTGGAATGGAAAAAGAAGGGACACATTAAGAGGTAGATTGGGCACGTTTGGGGGACTCAGAGTCAGCCTTGATTCTTGTCTCTCCTACAAAGCCCACATCTGCTCTGATAGCAGGTCTTATCCCTCCTACCACAACACAGCCAGCTCTACACTGCTCAGCCCCAAGCTCTTAGACTGTTACAATTGGCTTCTAATGTTCTTCCTGCTTTCGATCCTAATCCATTCTCTACAGAGCAGCCAGAATGTTATTTAGAAATATAAATAAAATCACATCCACTCCCCATCTTAAAATCCTAACATTGAGGGCCAGGCGCAGTGGTTCACACCTGTAATCCCAGCACTTTGGGAGGCTGAGGTAGGTGGATCACGAGGTCAGGAGTTCAAAACCAGCCTGGCCAAGATGGTGAAACCCCGTCTCTACTAAAAATACAAAAATTAGCTGGGTGTGGTGGCAGACGCCTGTAATCCCAGCTATTTGGGAGACTGATGCAGAGAATTGCTTCAACCTGGGAGGCACAGGGTGCAATGAGCTGAGACTGCACCACTGCACTCCAGCCTAGGTCACAGAGCAAGACTCCATCTCAAAACAAAAATTATCACTTTGAATAAAATGAAATTCTTTAACCTGGCTTTCAGAGCTTAGCTCTCATTTCCTCTCCCACTTCACTGCCAATGTTCCCCCGATTCTATGCTCCAGCCTTTCCGTTTTTCACCAGCTAAGCTCAGGCTCACCCTAGAATGCCTGCAACTACCACTTTTCTATGCCTAGAATTCTTTCCCTGCTCTCCCATCTACCAATCCCCTCCCTGGCCTCATCCCTTTCCCATGTCCCAAACTGCTCCCACCATGATTACCAGCAACCATGGTTCAACATCAGTGCAAAATAGTTATGCACTACCTTGAGAAATTGAACACTCATGTCAATATCACGCTTAATTGTATACCATAAGAATTATTGCACATGTGCACAAAACACATTCAAGAATGTTCTTAGCATTGTTCATGACTAAAAGAACGGGAACAATTCAAATGTGCATCAGTGGAACATTGGATAAGTAAATGGTAGAATTGATACAACGGAATACTATACAGCAATAAAAATAAGTGAACCAGCCAGGCATGGTGACTCATGCCTGTTATATCAGCACTTTGAGAGGCTGAGGGGGCAGATCACCTGAGGTTAGGAGTTCGAGACCAGCCTGGCCATCATGGTGAAACCCCATCTCTACTAAAAATGCAAAAATTAGCTGGGCATGGTGGTGCACACCTGTAATCCCAGCTCCTCGGGAGGCTGAGGCAGGAGAATCTATTGAACCTGGAAGGCGAAAGTTGCAATGAGCAGAGGTCACCCTGTGTACTCCAGCCTGGGTGACAAGACTCTGTCTCAAAAAATAATAATAATAACAAGAATAATAATAAGGCTGGGCATTGGGGCTCAGGGCTGCAATCCCTGCACTTCGGGAGGCAGAGGCAGGCAAATCACCTGAGGTCGGGAGTTGGAGACCAGCCTGGCTAACACGGTAAAGCTCCATCTCTACTAAATATACAAAAATTAGCCTGATGTGGTGGCAGGTGCCTGTAATCCCAGCTGTTTGGGAGGATGAGGCAGGGGGCTTAAACCTGAGAGGCAGAGGTTGCAGTGAGCCAAGATCGTGCCACTGCACTCCAGCGTGGGTGACAAGAGTGAAACTCCATCTCAGAAAAAAATTAAAAAAAAAAAAGATAAGTGAGTCATAGCTACAAGCTTCAACATGAATAAACTAAATCTTAGGAAATATTTTTGAGAAAAAAGTAAACTAACAAATTTCAGAATACACATCGTATGATACTATTTTTATATAAGTTCAAAAATAAGCAAGAAGAAAAAATATATTCTCTAAGGGTACATATATAGGTGTCAAATCTATAAGGGAAAGCAGAGATCACTTTCTGACAAGTTTAGGAGGTCACCTTAAGGACCCCAAGCACCCTAAGTTGGTTACTTACAACTGTTCCTAAATGCATGATGCAAATGCCACTTGGAAGTGCCCCTGATAATTTTCAATGATCAGAAAGTCCTTTAGATCCTAGATAGGGATTCAATATGCCCAGCACAGCTTGATACTGGATTAACAAGGCATTATCATCTCCAGGCAACCAATTTGCTGCAACTTGCCGGCATTAGCAGCATTTTAATCTATGTCAAGATTTAGATCTCAACGGCCTAAGAACAGTTCTTCACAAGCAAAGAACTCTGCTTTGAATCAGGTGTTAGAGAACCCCCTTCCTGAGGTTCCTCCCCTACCGAAGAATTTCCTTCTTGCCTTGGCATGTGACTTTCAGAACCAATCTCAAGGAGTTTCTCTTAGCAATGTTTGCTTTCTATTAGTTTCTCCCACAATTCTTATTAAAATATCCTTTTTTGTTGGGAGATGTTAATAACCTTGAAAATTCAAAGTGCTAGCATTAGGCATCTGAGTGCAATTCATTCACTCATCAGTGTGATTGCCCCACTACTATGTGTAAGTAGCTGAGTAGGGAACTATGGAGAACACAAAGACAAACGTGACATTGTCCGATCTTTCAAAGAGTTTATGACCTAATAAAAGGAACAGACATGTAAATATTAATAAATTGCAGTAGTACAAGGCATAATATAACCATTCACACAGGAGCTAGAAGCTTGGCTCATAGTCATTCTATGTAAACTTGGGCACGTGATCTAATGTTTCTGGGCTTCACCTTTTATTTTATTTTATTTTATTTTATTTTATTTTTGAGCTGGAATCTCGCTCTGTTGCCCAGGCTGCAGTGCAATGTGCAATTTCGGCTCACTGCAACCTCCGCCCCCTGGGTTCAAGCAATTCTCCTGCTTCAGCCTCCCAAATAGCTGGAATACAGGCATCTGCCACCACACTGGGCTAATTTTTGTATTTTTAGTAGAGATGGGGTTTCACCATGTTGGCCAGGCTGATCTCAAACTCCTGACCTCAAGTGATTCACCCGCCTCAGCCTCTCAAAGTGCTGGGATTACAGGCATGAGCCACTGCACCCAGCCTGGCTTCATTTTTCTTATCTAGAAAATGAAATAGGCCAAGCGCCGTGGCTCACACCTGTAATCCCAACACTTTAGGAGGCCCAGGCAAGTGGACCACTTGAGCCTGAGTTTGAGACCAGCTGGGCAACACGGTGAAACTCTATCTCAACAAAAAATACAAAAAATTAGCTGGGCATGGTGACACACACCTATATTCCCAGCTACTCAGGAGGCTGAGAGGGGAGGATCACTTGAGTCTGGGAGGTTGAAGCTGCAATGAGCCAAAATTGTGTTACTGCACTCCAGCCTCAGCAACGGAGAAAGACCCTGTCTCAAAAAAAAAGAAAGAAAATGAAATACAAATCAAACTTGTCTCATATCATTAATGAGAGGAATGAATGAAACATACATATAAGGAGTATGCTACAGGACCTTATCATTCGATGATGAACCATTCCTGTCATTACAAAGTACTCTGGAAGGCCAGGCACAGTGGCTTACACCTGTAATCCCAGCACTTTGAGAGGCCAAGGTGGGCGGATCACCAGGCCAGGAGTTCAAGACCAGACTGGCCAACATGATGAAACCCCGTCACTGCTAAAAAATACAAAAAATGAGCTGGGCATGATGGCTCGTGCCTGTAATCCCAGCCACTTGGGAGGCTGAGGTAGGAGAATTTCTTGAACTGGGACCTGGGAGGCGGAGGTTGCAGTGAACCGAGATCACGCCATTGCACTCCAGCCTGGGCTACAGAGCAAGACTCCATCTCAAAAAAACAAACCAAAAAAACAAAGTACTCTGGAAATACACCAAAAGGGCTAATTCAGAACATCTTGTGCCTTTGAGGACAAAAGATTTTACAACACAGGAGACTCAGTTAAAGGTAAAAATTTGTGGTGGGTTAAGAAAATTCCAAAGTGCTAAAGGGTTCACTGCACCACATGATCAATTGGTAAAGACAGTAGAAGACCAGAGAGGACCAAGAAGGCTGTGGGTAGGAATTCAGCCACAATACCATAGGCAAGTCATTAGCTCCCAGGTCCAGCCAGAGAGCTCAGCAAACAGTCTACTCTGAGTAAATGCGAGCCTTCTCTTTTTCTAACATAATCCTTTCCCACTGACACTGTATCCCATGTACTTGAAATAAGAGCAGTCTCCAGGGCTCTGCCCGCCGTCACTACCCCACCTGCCCAGGCACATGATGTTAACCAGATTCTGATTAGTAGACCATTTACCATCTTTACATTTTATTTCAATAAATATCAATATCCTCCTCCAGTCTGACATAAATAAATTACTGCCACCTTGTTCTTCCAGCCACATAAATTCTATTTTGCTGGGTTTTTTGGTTTTTTTTTTTTTTTTTTTTTTTTTTTTTGAGTGACAGAGGTTATGAAAATATAATAAAATTATGCCTTGATTATAATGTCAAAGTACAGTTTTTCTACAACAGTTATCAGGCCTACAGGGATGGAAGAGAATGAGGGAAGGCTATGTTTTCAAAGATTTAAAGATGCATAAAATTCACCTTTCATAAGAAACCGATGTACCGTAACTAATTAGAATGAAGGGTTTTCTGAAAACGACAAACCCTAACTATAACCCACCAGCAATGCTAAGTTTAAAGCTGAGAGTGTCATGGGCAAAAATCAAGATAAATGAGGGCTACTAGAGGAAACTAAAGATCTGACATCACCTATAACCAAGCCAGACAGGGCTTGTATTTAGAACTCATTAATTTTGCTTAAGCTAATCCAAAGCAGACGGTGGCCCTAGAATCACTTCAGCTAAGGAGACAAAGGTTCAGTTAATTTACTGGCAGTGCAGCAGCTGAGTGCTGCTTTTAAAATGTAAATTTGGGGGCCGGGAGCAGTGGCTCATGCCTGCAATCCCAGCACTTTGGGAGGCCAAGGCGTGTGAATCACTTGAGGTCAGGAGTTTGAGACCAGCCTGGCCAATATAGCGAAACCCCGTCTCTACTAAAATTACAAATATTAGCCAGGTGTGGTGATGTGCGACTGTAATCCCAGCTACTTGGGAAGCTGAGGCAGGAGAATCCCTTGAACTCAGGAGGCGGAGGTTGCAGTGAGCCAAGATCACGCCACTACACTGCAGTCCCAGCAATAGAGCAGTACTCCATTTCAAAAAACAAAGTAAATTTGATCATGACATGCTCTACAAAGTCCATCTTCATCTGACTTCATCTTCTAACCTCTCTCTCCAGCTCCTCCACCCTGACCAAGCTGCAGTTTTTCTGACACAACTTCACGCTCCTGCGTTTCTGACACAACTTTATGCTCCTGCGTTAGAGCTTCTTTTTTTTTTTTTCTGAGACAGAATCTCACACTGTCGCCGGGGCTGGAGTACAATGGTGCAATCTCAGCTCACTGCAATTTCTGACTCCCGGGTTCGAGATTCTTCTGCCTCAGCCTCCCAAGTAGCTAGGATTATAGGCATGCACCACCATGCCTGGATAATTTTTTGAATTTTTAGTAGAGACAGGTTTCACTATACTGGCCAGGCTGGTCTTGAATTCCTGACATTGTGATCCACCCGCCTCAGCCTCCAAAAGTGCTGGGATTACAGGTGTGACCCACCATGCCTGGCTGCATTAGGAAATTTTTAATAGCTCTTCCCAGTACTTTGACCACAGATATCTATTTGCACAGCCTCAGTGAGTTCACCTATGAATACTCAGAAATATGAGCCTGCCTGCCCCCTGGCATTTCAAAACCCCTTCCTCTGCCCAACTTTTTTCTTTTTTCCATAGCGCTTACCACTTTCAGCATAATACAGTGAACCTATTTATTATATTTGCTGTTTATTTTCTCTCTTAAAAGTAGCTTTTCTTTTTTAAATTTTAATTTTTAAAAAATATGTGAAGGAAGCAGAGCAAGATGGCAGAATAAAAGTCTCCACCGATCCCCTCCCACTGTGAGAACACCAATTTAACAATCATCTACGCAGAACAACACTCCTTAAACAAATGGGAAAGCATTCCATGCTTATTCATAGGAAGAATCAATATTGCTAAAATGGCCATACTGCTCATTGGATTTATAGATTCGATGTTATTCCTATCAAACTACCAATGACATTCCTTACAGAACTAGAAAAAAAAAAAAACATTTTAAAATTTATATGGGCTGGGTACGGTGACTCATGCCTGTAATCCAAGCATTTTGGGAGGCCAAGGCAGGTGATCACCTGAGGTCAGGAGTTCGAGATCAGCCTGACCAACATCATGAAACCCCATATCTATTAAAAATACAAAAAGTAGCTGGGCGTGGTGGCATATGCCTATAATCTCAGCTACTCAGGAGGTTAAGGCAGGAGAATCGCTTGAACCCAAGAGGCAGATGTTGCAGTCAGCCATGATCACACCATTGCACTTCAGCCTGGGCAATGAGTGAAACTCCATATCAAAAAAAAAAATTACATGGAACCAAAATAAGAGCTCAAATAACCAAGGCAATCCTAAGCAAATACAATAAGGCTGGAGACATCATGTGGCCCAACTTTAAACTATACTGCTACAAACTATACAGCAGAGCTATAGTAACCAAAATAGCATGGTACTTGTACAAAAACAGACACATAGGCCAATGGAACAGAATATAGAACCCAGAAATAAGGCAAAACATCTACAACCATCTGGTTTTCAACAAAGTCAACAAAAACAAGCATTGGGGAAAGGACTCCCTATTCAGTAACTGGTGCCAGAATAGCTAGCCATATGCAGACTATTGAAACTGGACCCCTTCCATACAAAAATTAACTCAAGATGGATTAAAGACTTAAATGTAAAACTAAAAACTATTAAAACCCTGGAAGACAACCTAGACAATACGATTTTGCACATAGGAACAGACAAAAATTTCATGATGAAAATGCCCAAAACAATTGAAAAAAAGCAAAAACTAACAAGTTCTAATTAAACTAAAGAGCTTCTGCACAGCAAAAGAAACTATCAGCAAACAGACAACCTACAGAATGGGAGAAAAAAATTGCAAACTATGCATCTGACAAAGGTCTATTATCCAGCATCTATAAGGTACTTAAATTTTATAAAAAAACAAACAACCCCATTAAAGAGTGGGCAAAGGACATAAACAGATACTTTTCAAAAGAAACATACATGTGGCCAACAAGCATGTTTTTAAAAGCTCGACATCACTGATCATTAGAGAAACGCAAATCAAAACCACAGTGAGATACCATCTCACACCAATCAGAATAGCTATTATTAAAAACTCAAAAAGTAACTGGGTAACAAGAGTGAAACTCTGTCTCAAAAAAAAAAAAAAAGTAACAGGTGATGGTTAAGTTGTAGAGAAAAAGGAATGGTTATATACACTGTTGGTGGGAGTGTAAATTAGTTTAGCCATTGTGGAAAACAGTGTGGCAATTCCTCAAAGATCTAAAAACAGGACTACCATTCGATGCAGCAATCCCAATTCTGGGTATATACCCAAGGAAATATAATCCTTATATCATAAAGACACAAGAACACATAGTTGATTGAAACACTATTAACAACAGCAAAGACATGGAGTCAACCTAAACGCCATGAGTAGCAGACTGGATTAAAAAAAATATAGTATGCACCATGGCATACTATGCAGCCATAAAAAAGAATGACATCATATCCTTGCAGGAACGTAGATGGAACTGCGGGCCATCATCCTTAGCAAACTAATGTGGGAACAGAAAACCAAATACTACATGTTCTCACTTATAAGTGGGGATTAAATGATGAGAACACATGGACACAAAGAGGGGAAAGAGGGGAACAACAGACACTGGGACTTATCAGAGGGTGGAGGGTTGGAGGAAGGAGAGGATCAGGAAAAATAACAAATGGGTAATAGGCTTAAAACTTGGGTGATGAAATAATCTGTACAGCAAACCCCTGTGATACAAGTTTACCAATTAACAAACCTGCACATGTACCCCTGAACTTAAAAGTTAAAAAAAAAGAACCAAAACATCACATGAGCCCTCACAGTGCCCCCACCCCTCCATTCCACCCCTGACCCAGCAGTAGCGTGGTGCAGAGCGCGTCTCTGAGCACTGAGGGAGGGAGTACACAGCAGCTATAAGGCATTGAACGCAGTGCTGCTCTGTAAGAGCAGAAAGGAAAACTAAGGCAAACTCAACTAACACCCACCTACTGGGGAAGTATTTAAGCCGGCCCCAGCCAGACGGGAATCACCTATCTCAGCTGTTTGAGCCTGAGTTCCCACAAACCTCACCACTGAGGGAGGGCTACAGTGCTCTGGGACTCTAAAAAACCTTGAAAGACAGTCTAGGCCATAAGGACTGCAATTCTTAGGCCAAAAAAAAAAAAAAAAAAAAAAATATATATATATATATATATATATATATATATAAATTTGATCATGCCATGCCCTACAGAGCCCATCTCCATCTGACTTCATCTTCTTTTTTTTTTTTTTTTTTTTTTTTTTTTTTTTTTTTTTTTTTTTTTTTTTTTTGAGATGGGGTTTCACTCTGTCACCCATGATGGAGTGCAGTGGTGCAATTTTGGCTTACTGCAAACTCCACCCCCTGGGTTCAAGTGATTCTCCTGCCTCAGCCTCCCAAGTAGCTGGGATTATAGGTGCCCGCCACCACGCCTGGCTAATTTTTGCATTTTTAGTAGAGACAGGGTTTCACCATGTTGGCCAAGCTGATCTTGAACCCCTGACTTCATGCAATCTGCCTGCCTCAGCCTCCCCAAGTGCTGGGATTACAGGTTGAGCCACCACACCCTGCCGAGCCCTAAATTTCTATCTTCAGCTCTGACCTTATTCTAGTTCCAGCCTCCTCGGCATCTCCACTTGGGTGTCCAATAGCATCTCAATATTAACAGCAGCCCTGGGGCTCTCCCCCAAACTTGCCCCTTTCCCAGTCTCTGCCTCATATCAGCCTCCCAGTTGTTGCAGCTCAAACGCTAGAACCAACTTACTGCACTCCACTTTCACTCACCTTCTGAACGGCATCTGAAATTCTCTAGTCAACAAGCTTTAGTAACACAAAGAACACGAATAAGTCAGGTTGTCCTGGGAAAAGTCCATTTGATTCTTTTAGTTAAAATAAGAGACACAAAGTACCGGAGGGACTAAGCTGCATCTCCTCAGTAAACATCCAAACCCTTTCCCTTAGTTGTTACTAGAAATTAATTTTTATTTATTTACTTTAGAGACAGACTCTTGCCCTGTTGCCCAGGCTACAGTACAATGGCACAATTGCTCGCTGCAACCTCAAATTCCTGGGCTTAAGCCGTCCACCCACCTCAGCTTTCTGAGTAGCTGGGACTACAGATGTCAGCCATTGTGCCCAGCTTAATGTTTTTTCCCCTAGCTGGAAACTCAGAAGTTCATCTTGCCTATTTCGGGGAGAATCTACCCTAGGGTGGGACAGATGAGGGTGGATTAGGTAGATCCTCTGAGACGGGTTTCTCATGCCCAGGCAGCAGGACTCACAGGCATCCTCACAGGGGACAAAGCACTCTCGCTGGAGAGCTGGGCAGTGAATCTGTCATCCTGCCTTTCATCTGACAAATCAGAGAGGAGGCCCGGGGAAGCACAGACATCATCTGTGGCTTGAGTGGTGGGTATAGAAAACAGCATTTCTTTTTCTGAAAACAGGAAAGACATTTTAAGTTGGGAATAAGTTTCCTGTCTTCTTTGTGTAACTCAAGCGTATGATGGCTCATATTCTGAAATAACCTGTAACCCTATTGGTATTTAGCAATCAGCTCATTTAGCAAGCTAGCATTTATGGAGTACCTATTATATTCCAGGCACTGCGTTGGTTTATTATTGTCATTATTATTTATTTTGAGACAGAGCCTTGCCCTGTCACCAAAGCTGGAGTTCATGCAGTGAGGCCATCACAGCTCACAGCAGCCCTGACTTCCTGGACTCAAGCGATCCTCCCACTTCAGCCTCCTGATTAGCAGGGACTACAGGAGCACATCACCATGCCTGGCTAATTTTTTATGTGTAGTAGACACAAGGTCTCACTATGTTGCCCAGATTGGTCTCAAACTCCTGAGTTCAAGCAATCCTCCTGCCTCAGTCCCCCAAAGTGCTGGGATTACAGTTGTAAGCCACCGCACCCAGCCTGTGTCGCTATTTTATAAATGTCTTTATCTCATCAAATCTTTGTAATGAAATATTGAAGCTCTTATTAATCTGGGATGTTTTTTTCTTGTTCGCTCTACATATCTAACTTCCTGCCAGCTCACATTCTTCTCTCTTGCTTGGCTTCTAATTCAAATTATCTTCTCAGCACTTGAATGACCCATTAGAACCTCAAACATCTCCAGGGCTCCCCATGCCCTGCCTAGCCCAGGACACCCAACAGCCAATCTGTATGGTTGGTTATCTCAGTAAGTGACAGCCCGGTCATCTTCAGTGGCTCCATCTCTCCATCTGTCCCTATCTTCCTTTTCATGTTGCACAACCCCTGGCCTACTTATTAAAATCAACTGGCATCCCAGCTTCCAATCTGGGCGCTTGATCTTATCTGTTCTCCTCTATTCAGAACCTCCCAGCAGCTTCCCATGTTTCCTAGAACGCAATGCCTTAAGGGTCACCCAGGCACTTTTACTTTATTTTCTGCTGGTCTGGCCACAAAGCGTTACAGGTTCCAGTTTCCTTCCTTCCCAAGTCAGGGTCTCCTCCACATTCATAGAGATTTAACATTAGTCTTAAAATCTTTTTTCCTTTTTTTTCTTTTTTTAACAAATTATTATTTATTTATTGAGAACAGGGTCTTGCTCTGTTGCCCAGGCTGGAGTGCAGTATCTCAGCTCACTGCAAACCTTCACTTTCCTGGCTCAAGCAAGTCTCCAGCTTCAGCCTCCTGAGTAGCTGGGAATACAGACACCTGCCACCACGCCCAGCTAATTTTTGCATTTTTTTTTTTTAATAGAAACAAGGTTTTGCCATGTTGCCCAGGCTGATCTTGAACTCCTGGGCTCAAAGCAACCAGGCAGCCTCAGCTTCCCAAAGTGCTGGGATTACAGCTGTGAGCCACCACACCCAGCCTATTCTTAAAACTTTTTTGATATTTCATACTCTTTTCTTAGGCTCATACCTGTCTTGTAGCTTTCAATTTAGTCCCAAAGATGTTTTAATTTGGTAATCCTTTTTTAAACTTTGATTTATAGTTATTCATGCTTCCTCCCTAATATGCCCACAAATGGGATAATAGTATAAATACTGTTCTGTGCCTTTTTTTTGCCTCAATACTTTCCAAAATGCTTTTGTGCCAATTCTTACAGATGTGCCTTTTTCTATTACTTACTCCCTCGTGGTGTGAGTATACCATAATTCAACATTTTCTCTGTAAGCTATTCCAATGTTTTTCTCGTATGAACACTATGATGAACATCTTGGTGGCTGTGTGTTTAGGATTCATATGAGCATTTATATACGACAGATTTGTAGACGTGAAATCATAGTTTGTACAAGTTGTGCTTTTTTTTGAGATGGAGTCTCACTCTGTCACCCAGGCTGGAGTGCAATGGTGCGATCTCGGCTCCCTGTAGCCTCTGCCCGCTTGGTTCAAGCTATTCTCCTGCCTCAGCCTCCCGAGTAACTGGGACTACAGGTGCATGTCACCACACCTGGCCAATTTTTGTATTTTTTGTAGAGACGGGATTTCACCCTGTTGGCCAGGCTGGTCTCATGATCCTCCCACCTTGGCCTCCCAAAGTGCTGGGATTACAGGCGTAAGCCACCGCGCCCTGCCAAAGTTGTGCATTTTTATAAGATCATCAGTTTGTCAGGTTCAGTTGCCCTAAACCAAATCCTAGAGTTGAGAGAGGCATTAGAGGGCCTATAGCCCAATGTGCTCCATCACAGGAGAGGAAAGCTTGGAGCAACAATGCCCAGGTGGCAACCGGAGAGCAAAACAGAGCAAGGAGGAGAGGACAGGGCTAGAGAAGCTGACTTGGAAACAGAAAATGCTCTAATCCCAGCACTTTGAGAGGCCGAGGCAGACAGATCACTTGAGGTCAGGAGTTCGAGACCAGCCTGGCCAACATGGCAAAACTCCGTCTCTACCAAAAATGCAGCAAAATTAACCAGACATGGTGGGGATCACCTGTGGTCCCAGCTACTCGGGAGGCTGAGGTGGGAGGATGGCTTGAGCCTGGGAGGCGGGGGTTGCAGTGAGCTGAGATCGCACCGCTGCACTGCAACCTGGTAACAGAGTGAGAGTCTGTCTCAAAAATAACAACAAAAATAATTATTAGAAAATGTCTTCATTCTAGTTCCATATTTTGATGAAGCATTCAAAAAACGTATTCTTAAAAACAAAAGGTTGTTCTCCATCACAGTGAGGGTGAACTTGTATAGTTCTCTGCATAGTGCTAGGCTCTGAGGAGAAAAATTTGAAAAGTATTTGCTTTCAATAATTTCATGGACCATCAGAGGAAATTAAGTCTATGGCAAATGCACTCAATAACAATAGCTTAGGCGTACCCTTAGAAGGATTCTGTATGGCAGATGCACCTGAGTGTTTTCTGAGCTAGGGAGTCTCAGACTGGCCAACCTGAAGAGTCGTTCCTTCTCTTTGAGGAATATCTGAGCCTTCAGCCCATCCCGTGGAACAAAGGCCACACAGGGGATTGAGGTCCTGAGTTTTGGGTTAATTAAGGCTGCCAGGTGGAGGTTGTTAAGGAAAGGGTGTTAAGCAAAAATGCTGTATAAACTGCATGCTGTTTGCAAGCATTTGTGGCTATCTAGTCCAGCTGCTTCCACTAGAGTGTATGTAAGGATGTGCAGCCCACGGCCACCGGACTCTCTCCCCTGTATGGGATCCCCTAATAGAATCCCACGTCTCGTTTGCTGGCTCTGAGTCTCCCCTGGCCTCTGAACCTGGTGCCTTCCCTATTGAGGCTAATAGGGGTTTGGCACAACAGAAAGTAGATAATCACCGTAAAGTGCATTTAGATCTAGGAACAATTCCACCTTGCCATCTGGTTTAATCCTCAAAGCTACAACTATTTCTCAGCATGTAATAGGGGAATCAAGGAAAGGATAAAATGGAGTGAGCCCCCATGTGAATTTTAGTATTCTCTGTACATCTGCCTCATTCCCCTTTAGCTTGGAAAGATTTGGATGCTCAGACCTCTGCATCTAGACCTGCTTTTTGTTCCTTCTGTTAATCTAGTTTTAGTTCTCTATACATCAAGTACACTGCCTTGTGGAAGCCATTTAAGGGTTTTGAGGCTCATTCTAGCACGAAATGAAAATGCAGCATAGAGTCGGGCATGGTGGCTCATGCCTGTAATCTGAGCACTTTGGGAGGCCGAGGTGGGAGGATCACATGGTCAAGAGTTCAAGACCAGCCTGGCCAACGTGGTGAAACCCCGTCTCTATTAAGGATACAAAATTAGCCAGGCGTGGTGGTACGTGCCTATAATCCCAGCTACTTGGGAGGCTGAGGCAGGAGAATTGCTTAAACCCAGGAGGCGGAAGTTGCAGTGAACCAAGATCGCACCATTGCACTCCAGCCTGGGCAACAGAGCAAGACTCCGTCTTGGGGTGCAGGGGAGAAGAAAAAGAAAATGCAGCATAATGGGGGTGTGAAGGTTGGAGGTGTGTCCCTGGGTGGGTGCTCCTGGTAAGTAGGCGGATTCCAACAGATTCCAAGCAGATTCCCTCTGTCACCTGGGGCAGCCATGAAGACCTCAAAGAGGGGGCAGCCTTAGAGGGACGAGGGGATTTGCCTGATGGGTCACATGTGGAGAATGAAGGAGGAGGCAGGAGTCGTGGAGGCAATGTTCCATGCAGAGAAACAGAATGTGCAAGCCCTCGCGTGATCTAGAGGCCTCAAGGAGTTCTGTCTTACTAACCAAATCATGTTGAAGAATGAAGTAATGAGGTGGGTTTTTTTTCTGTGAGCAATAGGGAGCCGTTGAGCAATGTTGAGCAGGGAAGTGACATGATCAAATGTCCATCATGTGTGAAGTACCTTTTGAGCAGTCATGGGAAGATGAACTGGAAGTGTAAGAACAATAGGCAAGAAGTTGGCAAGGAAACTAGGGCAATGGTTAAGGTGAGATGAGGTGAGTGCCTGAATCGGAATTCAGGAAGCCGGGGATAAAGAGGTACAAACTGATGATCGGTTGGGTGTAAGAGATGAGAGCAAATTAACAAGTGAGACTCTCCCCAAGGTTCTGACTTGGGAAGCAGGGTGAATGACAACGCCACATACAGAAGAAACACAAGAATGGGAAACTGCTTGAGGCGTTTGTTTTCACTGCAGCCACATTGAATCGGAGGTGCCTGTGGGACGTCCAGTTGGAGACGTCCAATGTGGAGCATCTGCATCCTTTTCTCATCTCCTCCCTCTTTCCACTGGTTCTTACGAGGTCGTGGATTCTTAATGATCATGAAAGCTCAAGACCCTGTCTCCTGAAAACATGGACAGGAATATGGAATGTTTGCATCATTTCAGGGTTTTCCATTCATGGACCTTATGTGAGAAACTCTAAGTCACAAACCCCTGTTTGAGTAAGCAGACACTCTCAGGGACACTAACACTTCACAGGTGGGCAGAGGAAAGGGAATCATCAGGGCAACTGAGAGGGAGTGGCCAAAGAGAGGAGGAGTGCCAGGAAAGGGTGGGTAAGGGTGGGGTCACTGCAACCAAGGCAGGGCCGAGACTCAGGATCAGATATGGACTGCTCGGGGCTCATGAACCGGCAAGAAGTCACCGGTGACCTTAATGAATGGTGGTTCCATAGAGTCACCAGTGCCCAGCAGGTGGTTCTGCAAGTGAATTGAGGTTTTTGTCATTGAAAGTAATGGCAATTACTTTTGCACCAACCTCAAAGATAGATCTGTGGTCACTATTCACAGCACGCTGAACTGTAACTGCTTCTGCCCATTACAAATAAACAGTCACTAACTTTGGGCAGGTAAAGTCCCTTTAAAAATGAAAATCAGGTTTAAGAATAAAATATAGATATATACTGATAAATTCATCATTGGTTGGAAACACTATATGTTGAAAATGCATAGCTGGGCAAGGAGCCATGAGAATCTCAGCACTTTGGGAGGCAAAGGAAGGAGGATCATTTGGGGTCAAGTGTTTTAGACCAGCCTGGGCAACACAGTGAGATAGCATCTCTACAAAAAAAATTTTTAAGAAAATTTATTTAAGACACCTGACCTACTAAACATCATAGCTTACTCTAACCTACCTGAAACATGGTCCGAACACTTATGTTAGCCTACAGTTGGGCAAAATCATATATATATATATATATATTTTTTTTTTTTTTAATTAATCATCTTGGGTAGGGGAAAAGTCATCACACTTAGAGGCCATATACAAATAAAGTATCTTCTCTCAGCAAAGATAGCAGGCATGCATGTGGTTTATAAACTAATTAAAGGAAAAAGTAACCATTGTTCAACTTTGAAGATATGAATACATTTAAATAATCCACATTCACCATATGGCTAATCCATGGCACATGTAGGTAGATGATAAGGGCAGCAAAGAAACCTATTTTAAAAAACAAAATTTCCAGCCAGGCATGATGATTCACGACTGTAATCCCAGCATTTGGGAGTCCGAGGTGGGAGGATCACCTGAACGCAGGAGTTCAAGACCAGCCTGGCAAACACAGTGAAAACCCATCTCTACTAAAAATACAAAAATTAGCTGGGCGTGGTGGCAGGCCCGCAGTCCCAGCTACTTGGGAGGCTGGGGCACGACAATCACTTGAGCCCAGGGGGTGGAGGTTGCAGTGAGCCAAGCTCACACCACTGCACTCCAGCCTGGGTGACAGAGCAAGACTACATCTCAAAAAAAAGTTTCTATTGTATGAAAGGGTTTAAAAATGGCCTTGTGTCTTGCTTCTTGGAATTTGTGCTTCTTGTATATAAAGGATTAATTCTTCGTGGAATCACAAGAAAGCACCTTTTGTTCTGGAGTGTCCCTGTTTGAGTGGACTCAAGCAAATATCTTGGGGGTCCACGTGGCAGGGCTTCCTCCTCTTCTCGTGGTTCCTCCAAACACAAGGCACGTTGAGGGAGTCTTGGGGCTTTAGCAGAACTTGTGTGATCAAGACTGAGAGATTTCTATGTAGTAATCAAAATCCTCTGAAATGTTTTTGTTGATGAATTTGTAAGAAAAGGAGCAGCTAACCTTTCAATTGAACTTACTATAAGACAAGTGCAAGAATAATTTTTTTCCACCTCCTGCCCACTTTCCCAGCCCACTCTCAAGGACTTAAGGTTCTCAGCCTTGGTTGGCTCCTTTGTGATCAGCCATGCCCATTTAGAGCCAACAAAGAGAGGCAGGCCTGGGAATCCAGATTCCTCCTTACTTCCTGTAATTAACACAAGTGGATGTGTTATGGGAAAACCCCTGACTTCACTGTGCCAAATGACATATCACACATACACGTCAGTCCTCTCACCCAAGCTCTGGACAGCTGTGACACTTCTTCCCTGACTCAAAACAGTCTTGGAAAGAGAAAAATGGTATTCATTTCACAGGCTGTGCACTTAAACCCCATACTTTTACTTCTTGTGGATCAAGATTGTGAAATCAAGTTTAGAGCAAATTTGCATTCAGTGAACAAACCAAAACCCAAGGTTGATTTTTGAACAATTAAACTGATAACTATCAAACCTCTACCACGCACCAGGACTGTTGGACATGGTTGAGCTGCATCAATGACCAAAACAAAGTTCCCAGCCTTCAAGAAGCTGACAGTCTAGCAGGGAAGACAGGCAGCCAGTGGCATAAATGAATACGCTATAGTGTTTTACAAGGGGATGTGTGCTATGGAATCTATTCTGGAAGAATTATAATAATAAAAAATGAAACTTTTATATTTATCCTTTAAAGGATAAATTTATCCTTTGTAGGATTCAGTAAACGAACATTTGTTCACTAAATCTGGGAAGCAGAATCAGGGTGGGTCCCAGTTTCATTTCGGGTAAATTTAACAAAAATAGGATTGGTGTATTGTCCACTGAGAGGGGGAACCTTCACATTTTATCTTAGGTGCGTGGTGCCCCAGGGATTTAGCTCATAGTCACACTGAACAATACCTTCCTGCCCAGGTGTGCAGCACCTTTCTCCCCATAGGCCACACATTTGAGGCCCTGCCCACTTTTCTTCCAGCTCATGAGGAAGCCCAGGCTCAGAGCCCTTAACTGACTTCCTCAGGCTCTGAGGATGGGTTAATGATGGGAGGAGAGCCTGGAACTTGGGTCCTGATGCCTTGATGGTTCTCAAATTATCCCGAGCTGAAAGTCTAGAATCCCATGGGCTGGACTGGGTGGGAGGGGAGGAGAGTTATATAGCTATCTATGGCTATTATGACAGTAGTGTGCATTTATTAAAGAAATAATAGAGGCTGGGTGCAGTGGCTGTTGCCTATAATGCTAGCACTTTGGGAGGCCAAGGCAGGTGGATTGCTTGAGCCCAGGATTTTGAGACCAGCCTGGACAACAGGGCGAAACCTCATCTCTGCAAAACCTTTTCTAAAAATTAGCTGGATGCGGTGGGGTGCACCTGTAGTCCAGCTACTTGGGAGGCTGACGTGGAAGGATCACCTGAGACCAGGGAGGTCAAGGCTGTAGTGAGCCATGATTGCACCACTGCAATCCAGACTCAATGACAGAGCAAGAGCCTTTCTAAAATAAAATAAGAAGAAAGAATAGGGCACTTAACAATGATAATAGCTAATTTATTGAATATTGAGTGTTTTAAGTACCTAGCCCCATTCCAGCAATTGCATGGGTATTCTCATCAGATCCTCACAAAACCCTAAGAGGTTCTAAGAGGTTGCATAAACTGCTCAAGATCCCAATCTAGAAGTAGAGGAATTAAGATTAGAACCAGGCAGTCGGATTTCAGAGATCTTACAAAAAAAAAAAAAGAAATCAGAATATATATAGACAAAATCGGAAATGACAATATGTACTTTATATCACCCCACATCAGAAGCTCATGTTATCGGGTGGGCCCACTTGCGGGAAGTTGTTCATTTGGATTAGTAGTGGCTCGATGTCCTTCCCCGCTTCTCCCAAGACTGATCTCACCCCATCACCCAGGCTGGACTACAGTAACGCAATCATAGGTCATTGTAATCTTGAACGCCTGGGCCCCAGCAATCCTCCCACTTCAGCCTCCCAGTTAGCTGGGACTACAGGCATGTACCGCCCTGCCTGGCTAATTTTTTTTCTTTTTTTTTTCAGAGGCAGGGGTATCACTATGTTGCCCAGGCTGATCTCCAACTCCTGGCCTCAAGCGATCCTCCTGCCTCAGCCCTGATATCTTTATTATGCTGTTTTACTGTTTCCCCTGTGGCAATATGTCATCTGCACGCTGTGACTCTGGCTCCGTATGATGTCCAGCACCCTATAAACTACCCAACCAATGATTTAATTCCAGTTGATTATCCCTGTTCAAGGAATCACAAAATCATGCTTTTCAAATTATATCGTTTTTATATTTTTACTGGCGTTGATATATAAGGCATAGCTTCTTCTTAACAATTGGGGCTAGTTACCCAGAATAGCGATTCCTCATAAACAATATAAATGCTTATTTTCCCCCTTATAGGTTTTTCTTTTTCAGTTTCCTGTTTTCTTTCTTTTCTTTCTTTCTTTCTTTCTTTCTCTCTTTCTTTTTCTTTCTTTCTTTCTCTTTCTTTCTTTCTCTATCTTTCTTTCTTTCTTTCTCTTTCTCTCTCTCTCTCGCTCTCTCTCTTTCTTTCTTTCTTCTTTCTCTTTCTGAGACAGGGTCTCAGGCTGTTACCCAGGCTGGAGTACAGTTGCACAATCTCAGCTCACTGCAAACTCTGCCTCCTGGGCTCAAGTGATCCTCCCACCTCAGCCTCTTGAGTAGCGGGGATTACAGGCACACACCATTATATCCAGCTAATTTTTGTATTTTTAGTAGAGACGGGGTTTTGCCATGTTGTCCAGGCTGGCCTTGAACTGCTGGGCTCAAGCCGTCACCTGCCGCAGCCTCCCAAAGGGCTATGATTACCGGCGTGAGCCCCTGTTCCTGGCCTAGAGTTTCTGTTTTTAAGTATCATTATAGACTCATGAATTTTTGAAGGTTTTATGTTTTTCAGTCGATTATAAACATTGTTTTTTTTCCAGACCACTCCTCTATCCTTTGGCTATAGCCTCAGGTAGGTTTAAAAACTTCCTTGTTTCTAGCACAAGAAGTCCTAGGTCCTAGGTGCAACCTGTTTGATTCCTTTTAGGGGGGATGGTATTTACCAGCCAGGCTTTCAGAGCTCTTAATACCTACCCTCTGCATTGCCTCCATGCCCAGCCCTGTGTCCCGTGCAGGAGAGCCCATGGTTCACAAAACAGTGAACCACATCCTCTATGAGAGGTGGCCTGCCAAGAGGACAGTGTGGTCTGGGACAGCCCCACTGAGGAGCTAAGATCTGAGCAAAGAGAAAGAGCCAGTCCAGGGGCCAGTCGAAGTTCAAGTGAAAATGCCCTGAGGCCAGAACAAGTTTGGAAGACTTGGATAATTTGTTTGCAAAGAAGAAGGAGAACAAGATGAAGGGAGAGCCAGGCGTTGGGCCACATTCCTGTACTAACAGAAAACAATGACACCAATATCTCAGTATGCACAACCATCATAAGAGGAAGCAGAGAAGTAGGATTTTTTTTTTCTTTCAGTAATAACAATTTCTACTTTGAGTGAATGAATGGGATTTACCTGGAATGATTCGTTTTGATAAGTTTTGAATCATGCTAATGAATGCTAACAAAGCAAATAAGTAAAACTAAAATTAACAGGAAAGCATATAAACTGAGGTTTTCTTGCATAAGTTTACATAGTTTGGTGTATTTGTGATTGTGACTGTTACGTTACACATGTAGGACATAGTCCTTTTCTGTTTATACATTTTTTTTTTTTTTTTTTTTTGAGACAAGGTCTTGCTCTATCACCCAGGCTGGAGTATAGTGGCTCAATCTTGGCTCACTGAAACCTCCACCTCTCGAGTTCAAGCGATTCTCCTGCCTCAGCTTTCCAAGTAGCTGGGATTACAGGCGCGCATCACCACACCTGGCTACTTTTTGTGTTTTTAGTAGAGATGGGGTTTCACCATGTTGGCCAGGATGGTCTCGAGCTCCTGACCTCAAGTGATCAGCCCACCTCCGCCTCCTAAAGTGCTGGAATTACGGGCATGAGCCACAGTGCCTGGCCTATACACTGTTTTTAGTGCAGTAGATGGAATAGAATTCAATATCAGTATTTCCCTGTGTTCCCAAGTTATACTTCAACTTACAGATCTTCTACCAAGTAGTTTAAGGGCCAAGGCATCTCAAGCTTCCACCACTATATGAAATAATTGAGTAGACATGAGTGAGGTTTAAAATATGTAAACTCAAGATGTAATCTGAAACATTTACTTTTAGACTTACACCCTATCTTAAGGACAATTTACAATTGAGATACATATTTGGGGCACATACCAAAGTTCTTTTCTTAAGATAATATCAGACATTGATAATCTTTAAATTTAATGTCATTAATAATTACTCAGCATTTTTATAATTCTGACTCAATGTCTTGCCCTAATAAGGACAAATCTCACTTTTGTGTCAATAAATAAGAAGAAACCCCTAAGTGCTAAAAAATATTAATCCTAATATTCTTAATCCTCATCAATGCAAAATTTTAAAATATTAAATATCTAAATCTTAATCTTCATACTAAACATTTTAATAAACTAATAATCTTTTTTTTTTTTTTTTTTTTTTTTTTTTTTTTTTTTTTTTTTTTTTTTTTTTTTTTTTTTTTTTTTGGGACGGAGTTTCGCTCTTGTTACCCAGGCTGGAGTGCAATGGCGCGATCTCGGCTCACCGCAACCTCCGCCTCCTAGGTTCAGGCAATTCTCCTGCCTCAGCCTCCTGAGTAGCTGGGATTACAGGCACGCACCACCATGCCCAGCTGATTTTTTGTATTTTTAGTAGAGACGGGGTTTCACCATGTTGACCAGGATGGTCTCGATCTCTTGACCTCGTGATCCACCCGCCTCGGCCTCCCAAAGTGCTGGGATTACAGGCTTGAGCCACCGCACCCGGCCCTATAAACTAATAATCTTAATAGGCTTTTTTTTCTCTCTGAGACAGAATCTCACTCTGTCATCCAGGCAGTCTCAAAAAAAAAAAAGAAGTTGATTTGGCTCACAGTTCTGGAGACTGGGAAGTCCAAGAGCAAGGCACCAGCAGCTGGAGAGGGCCTTTGTGCTGCATCATAACATGGTAGAAAGGCAAGTGAGCACAAGAAAGAGAGAAATTCAGCAGACACTCATCCTTTGTTGTTGTTGTTGTTGTTGTTGTTGTTGACACTCATCCTTTTTATCAGGAACCCACTCCTGGGATAACCCACGCCTCAGATAACCACACTAATCCACTTATGAGGGCAGAGCTGTCATGACCTAATCACCTCTTAAAGCTCCTTCCTCTTTATACTGTTGCATCAGTGATAAAGTTTCTAACATATGGACTTTGGGGGACATATTCAATCCATAGTAGATGCTTGCTACATGGTGCTAGACACTTTCCCTGTGGCACCTCAGTTTATCCTCATGGCAGACCCACAAGATAGCTGTAAACATAAATCTCATTTTGCAGGTAGCAGTAGATGATTACAGAGGTTATTGTAATCATCAGAGCCTGTGTTTTTTGTTTTTGTTTTTTGAGACAAAGCCTTGCTCTGTCCTTCAGGCTAGAGTGCAGTGGTGCCGTCTTAGCTCACTGCCACCTCTACTTCCTGGGTTCAAGTGATTCTACTGCTTCAGCCACCCAAGTAGCTGGGACTACAGGTGTGAGCCACCATGCTCGGCCTCAGCCTGCACTCTTTCTTTTTTTCTTTTCTTTTCTTTTTTCTTTGTTTTTGTTTTTGCTTTTGCTTTTGAGCCTGCACTCTTAACAGCTATGTTACACTCATCTAAAACACATCCATAGATTATTTTTGCCAGGCCAGGAGTAGGGTGAGCTAAGCAAGGTGCTTATGATGCAAAATTTAAGGAGGAACTTATTTTTAGGCGCCAGCCCTGCATTTGGCCCAGAGAGTGCCCCCTTAACTTTTGCACCCTGGGCTCTTTACTTACTTCTCCCTGGTCTTTGCATTGGCTCTTGGGGAGAGCTGACCAGTGCAGACTTGTGCTCCCTAGAAACTCATTTGTGAACTCACACATATTCCCTGGGACACATGGGAATGTAGGGATTTCAATGTTCTTCCTCTGTGTACCTTTGGTCGATAGACAAGCTATTCAGCCTTGAGCTGACGCTGTTCCAGGCACTACGCTAAGCACCGACAGAGAGCAGAGACTAAGATGGGTAAAATTCCTGCCCCGCTACAGCTTTCAGTTCTATCCACTCATTTCCAGCGGAATCCATATGGCAGCCCAACACTTGTGCCTTCTCAGGAATCCCCTCACCTAAGCACTGGCACACATTTTGAGGATTTCAAAGTGCGCAGATGGATTAAACTCTGTTTTCCTGACAATCCCATATTGTTAGTCTTTTACCATTTATTAACCCTTTCTGCATCGACTTTGCTTGTGGGTTTTTTTCCCCACTAATACAGCGAACATTTTGGGGTATTAATTCAGTTGTGCTTCCCCTGGACTTGATTTATTTCCAAAACTGGGGCTCTTGACAAGACCAGATTTCAGAGGCATGGGCTCAAATTGTGGCTTTTCCACTTATGAATTGTGTTGCTAGAAAAGTCACTTTATCTCCCTGAGCTTCATGTGTGTTTCATCTGTGAAATGGGGGTATTAATACCTCATGTGAAGACTTGTTGTGAGGATGAAATATAAGTACCTTAAAGGTATGCTGCAGTACTTAACAGTCACTAGTTCTCTTCCCTTCTTCCCTTCTTTCTTTATTATTCTATCATTTTCTCCTTTTTTTGAGACAAAGTCTTGCTCTGTCACCCAGGCTGGAGTGCAGTGGTGTGATCTCAGCTCACTGCAACCTCCGCCTCTTGTGTTCAGGCTATTCTGCAACCTCCACCTCCTGGGTTCAAGATATTCTCCTGCCTCAGCCTCCTGAGTAACTGGCATTACAGGTGCCCACCACCACGCCTGGCTAATATTTTGTAGTTTTAGTAGAGACAGGGTTTCACCATGTTGGCCAGGCTGGTCCTGAACTCCTGACCTCAAGCAATCCACCCACCTCGACCTCCCAAAATGCTGGGATTACAGGCATTAGCCACTGTGCCCTGCCAAGATTCTCACTAAAGTGATACAGCCAGCCAAATAATCTTTTAATTGTAGTTAGATATTACCCACGTGGCAGATTCTATGGCCAGTCTTGGGCTGTGGTAAGTGCTCTGGCTGGCTGTTCCTAGTACTTGGTATACAGTGGAAATGTCAGAGAATAAAACCTAACAGCAAGGATAATTTTGTTGAAAAACAAATCCTGAAGCATTTTCATTGCTTTCTTTTTTCCTCTCTTGGATGATCTGAACAACTGATGGGTAATTAGATTAAGCCCGGTAAACATCCCAGGATTACATTTTTATTATTGATATTAATATTATTTGATTTATTTATTAAACTACTTCAAGATGCACAGACAAAGGTTAATCTGCACTACATGAAATGTTCTTTAGGGAGAAAGAGAGCAGGAGTCTATGTATATAACACATCATGCTCAACATAGGACAAGCATTATACACAATTTTTTAAAATTTTCATTTTACTCCTTTTGGAAATACTGTCACCAAGACTGAACTCACTATAGAACCACATGCATAAGGCAAGAAAAACAATCTATTGCCATGTAATTACATTTTTTACTTTCATATTTTAATAAATATGGAGGGCTTTGTGTTTTGGTTTTCTTTAATGGGCTTGTACATAGATATTCTATGAGTTTGCAAATTTTATAAGCTAAGTTTTAGGGAACAGAATAGGATACAGGAATTATTTGACTGAAAAGTCTAGTTATTTGGTTGCTACACAATGGTTTCAAAGCTTAAAATTGAGTTTGAGTGACGTTCCAATGAAAATAATGCAGAGGAATTAAGAGACAGTTTTTTAGTTCTTGGCACAAGCTATTTCTCACAAATAATGACTGCATGAGTGGATAATTGTTTCAGACGTACTCTTGTCAAACTGAAAAGGCCTTTCACCTCATTTTCTGATCACAATTTCCATTTTCCAATTGGACAAAATGAGCCATAGCTTCTACCAAGTTACCACCACTTTAAATGATAGCCCCATATATCAAACTAATTCTGGTGCTGCAAGGAGTCGGAATTTTCATTGGTTCTGAAAGCTCCTTGAAGATAGGCATCAGATACATACAGTTTTAAATTACAAGTTCTCTGGATATGACCATCGTTTGGCATTTTAGTATCATAGTTGTATATACTCTAATGAGGTGTCCATTTTTCTTGCTGGTAGGTACAGTTGGAGAATGGACAAGGGAAGTCACTGCATGTTCTAATCAACACTGTCTAGTGTTGTGGCTTGCACAATGATATGCTCTCAAATGTTCTTGCATTCTTTTCCAATTTTGTCTGTAGCCAAGGGGAAAAAAACACACTATTGCATTTTTTAAAGTTCCTATAGCAGTACCTGCAAGAGCGTCAGGCACTGGAGTCATGTTTCTGCAATTTTAGCTTTAAATGATAGGATGAAGATTTCTGTCTTTTGCTCCCGAAAGTAAGACTCATCCATAACCTTCAACTAGATTGAATCTTGAGTTGGTGAAGGATCAGGTTGCAGCAACTGGTTTCTTCCAACTAACGATTTCTCAATGGAAGTTTCCCAAATAATTTGCTTATTTGCTGTCTATTTACCTGTGCTTCTCTTGCTCACTTCCACTTGGATTTTTTCCCCCTTTGGTAACACAATGACTACTAATTATGGCACATTGCAATGATGGGGAAGAACTAATGAAATTCCCCAGGTCTCATCAATAAGAAGCACTAAAGAGCTAAATCAAACAATTTGGGTGATGTTGAATTATGTGTCAGGCACTATTCCTTGTGTATATTAACTCATTTTATCATCTCAGTAGTGTTTCTAAATAGGTATGTCAATGAAAAGAGGTGAACCCTGTAAAATATTTAAAAGTATTTATTCTGAGCCAAATATAAATGACCATGGCCTGTGACACAACCCTTGGAAGGCCCTGAGAACATGTGCCCAAGGTGGTGGGGGCACAGCTTGGTTTTATACGTTTTAAAGAGGCATGAGACATCAATCAAATACGTTTAAGAAATATATTGGTTTGGTCCAGAAAGGCAGGACAACTGAAAGCGAGGGGAGGAGGGGGTCGGGCTTCCAGCCTATAGGTGAATTTGAATATTTTCTGCTCGAAAATTGGCAGAGTTTGTCTAAAGATCTGACATTGATAGAAAGGGAATATTCAGGTTAAGATAAAGATTGTGGAGACCAAAGTTCTTCTGAAGTCTTATAGTGGCTGCCCTTAGAAACAATAGATGACAAATGTTTCCTTTTCAAAATATGGCAAAGAAATATGTTTTGGGATAAAATATTTTGATTTTCTTACTTGTCTCATAATATTATGCCAGAGCCAGGTTGGAAAGTAAGTCATGATATATAGGGTTAAATATAACCCATCTGGGCCAGGTGTGGTGGTTCACACCTGTAATCCCAGCACTTTGGAAGGCCGAGGCAGGTGAATCACTTGAAGTCAGGAGTTCAAGACCAGCCTGGCCAACGTGGTGAAACTCTGTTTGTACTAAAAATGTAAAAATTAGCTGGGCATAGTGGCGCACGCCTGTAGTCCTAGCTACTCGGGAGGCTGAGACAGAAGAATCGCTTGAACCCGGAAGTCAGAGTTTATAGTGAGCCAACATCTACCATGGTACTCAGCCTGGGCAACAGAGAAATACTCCATCTAAAAAAAAAAATCTCATGAGAATTTATAATTTGTAGGGCATGACTCCAGATACCTTAGATAGTAATCTGAGCAAGATTAAAAAAAAAATCAGAGCTTAGTCCTCAGGCACTATTATCTCCATTTTATGGAGGACGAATCTGAGATACAGAGAACTCAGTTACTTGCCCAAATTCCCGTGGCCAGTAGGTCTTCCCACCTCAGACTCCCAAGTAGCTGGGACTACAGGCATGTACCCGTGCACCTGGCCAATTTTTTTATTTTTTGTAGAGACAGGGTCTTTCTGCGTTGCACAGACTGATCTCAAATTCCTGGGCTCAAACGATTCTCCTGCCTTGGCCTCCCAAAGTGCTGGGATTACAGACATGAGCCAGATTGTGGCTATTTTGTCTTTGAGACGTGTGGTATTTGTCACAGTTACTCAATTCTGGCCTTATGGGATGATAGCAGCCTTAGGCAACACATAAATCAGGGGCCATGTTTCTGTTCTGACAAAACTTTATTTATAGACACTGAAGTTTGGATTTCATATAATTGTAATGTGTCATGAAATATTCTTCCTTTTAATTTTTTTCAACCATTTAAAAATCTAAGACTGGGCATGATGGCTCACGCCTGTAATCTCAGCACTTGGGGAGGCTGAAAGGCAGATCATGAGGTCAGGAGATCGAGACCATCCTGGTTAACACAGTGAAACCCTGTCTCTACTAAAAATGCAAAAAATCAGCTGGGCATGGTGGTGTACACCTGTAGTCCCAACTACTCAGGAGGCTGAGGCAGGAGAATCCTTTGAACCTGGGAGGTGGAGGTTGCAGTGAGCCAAGATCGTACCACTACACTCCAGCTGGGTGACAGAGCAAGACTCTGTCTCAAATAAAAAAATACATAAATAAAAATCTAAAGTGTATTCTTAGCTCTTTGGCTGTATAAAAACAGCAGAAGGCTAGGTGTGGCCCTCAGGCTGCAGTTGGTTGGCTGTAGTTATGAGGTAGAGTTCAGGATTTGAACCCAGACCACAGGTTCCTGCAAGGCTTTAATCATTATATATACACTGTACAGTGTGTATCATGAGAACAAGAAAAGAAAAATAAATCCCACAGTTTGAGCTATGTGAGATATGCAAAATCTATCAGACCCAGAGAGACTGGGACCTCAGCCACTGATAAAAGGAAAAGAAAAATAACTCACACCGTCCAAGTTATGTAAGCAATGCAAAATCTATCAGACCTAGAGAGAGAGCGTGTTGGACTTCAGCACCCGCTAACCCTGTGCCCAGGGACAATTGTTTAAAAGGCATTTTATCTCTAACTGGCTGCCTCCTTGTTCCTAGAATGTGTGATACAAATGTGTGACACAATGTATAGCCAATCAATAGCTTATGTTATTTTAATGTAAATAATTGATAAATAACTCCGAAACTTTTTCTTCTTTTCCTTTAAAATTCACTTCTGGCCAGGCACAGTGGCTCATACCTGTAATCCCAGCACTTATGGAGGTCAAGGCAGGTGGGAAGACTGCTTGAACCCAGGGTTCAAGATAACTCTAGGCAACATAGTGAGAACCCCATCTCTACCAAAAAAAAAAAATTAGCTGTGCGTGGTGGCACATGTCTGTAGTGCCAGCTGCTCGGGAGGCATCTCAGCAGCTCAAGCAGTCAAGGCTGCAATGAGCCATGATCATGCCACTACACCCCAGTCTGGGCAACAGAACGCGCACACACACACACACACGCAAAAGAATCTACTTGTAACTGTTACTAAGTATGTATTCAAAGCAACTTGAATCTGTGCTCCCAGTTTACAAGCTCCAACTTGTCCCAGGTAAACTCTATGCTTACATTACATTAAGTTTGTCTCAGTTTTTTTCCTTTAGGTTAACAATAATAAAAGTAAATCATTCTCTTTATAGAAAACTCAGCAGCATTTAAAGGAGAAAAAACACCAACTGCCCATAAAATTCACAGCCTAGAAATAACCATTTGTAATACTTGGTATTTTCTTCTTTCTTTTCTTTTTTTTGGGGGGGGGGTGGCGGAGGGGAGATGTCTTACTCTGCCACCCAGATGGGAGTTTAGTGGTGTATTCTCAGCTCACTGTAACCTGCAACCTCTGTCTCCTGGGTTCAGGTGATTTTCCTGCCTCAGCCTTCCGAGTAGCTGGGACTACAAGTGCATGTTATCACTCCCAGCTAATATTTGTATTTTTAGTAGAGATAGAGTTTTGCCATGTTGGCCAGGCTGGTCTCAAACTCCTGGCCTCAAGTGATCCACCCACTGCAGCTTCCCAAAAGTGCTGGGATTACAGATGTGAGCCACAGCACCAGGCCTTTTCCATTATTTTGTCCAGAGTTTTGTAGTCTTTTAAATCGTACTAGGGAAAAAACAATCCCTATTTTAAAAGAATGCTGCACATAATATTTTCATAAAGCAAAGTGAATTGCTTTATGAAAATAAAGCACTTCTATTTGCCTTTGATAAGTGAATAGTTGGTCACCTTTCATTTACCTGTCACATATCTGCATTTCTGTCGGCTGGATTTTTGAAAGTAGCCCAGCCTGAAGCAGGGATGTAATAAAAGGCTTTGGAATGAACCAAACTTGAATTTGAATTTTCATTGTCCCTTTATTAACTAAATGACACTAAATACATTGTTAACTTTTCTGTACTTCAGTATAGAATTTGAAGTTGTTCTGAAGAGGAGCCAAGACCCTTACCTACCCACCTATCTGTCTATGTATCGATCTATCCAACCATGCCTGGTATACAGTAGGTGATCACTGAGGCCGGCATGCCCTTATGTCCCGTGTTCCCCCACCCTCCACCCCACCACCACTCCTAGTCTCTAATACCACGCACAGGAAAACAGACGGTTTCACTAAGGACTATAGAGAAAGTGTTCTTTTCTGCCTGGGTGTGGCGGCTAATAGCTGTGATCCCAGCACTTTGGGAGGCCAAGATGAGTGGATCACCTCAGGTCAGGAGTTCAAGACCAGCCTGGCCAACATGGTGAAACACCATCTCTACTAAAAATACAAAAACCAGCCAGGCGTGGTGGCACGCAACTGTAATCCCAGCTACTCAGGAGGCTGAGGCAGGAGAATCGCTTGAACCTGGGAGGCGGAGTTTGCAGTGAGCCGAAACTGTATCACTGCACTCCAGCCTGGGCAACAGAGAGGGGCTCCATCTCAGAAAACGAAAAAAAAAGAAAATGTCCTTTTCTGTTTTGTGTACCACAAGACCTTTCTCCCCAGGAGTGCACATAGGACGCCAAAAATGGGAATAAAGGAAAAGATTAATAAGGTGGGCGGGCCTGCACTAGACGCCTCCACCCGGCCAACCCACCCGCCTCCCTGCCCCACCCCAACCAGGTTTCATCCCAAGTTATTCAGGAAATCATTGCAGAAGTTTCCAAACTGAAGCAAGCAGTGCCCGGGTCCCTGTAACAGCAGGTGGCCTTCTGACATCAGCAGATACTGGTGCTTTTTCCCAGGTACAAAGGACCTCCAGACCAGAGCCAGCCAGCAACAAAAAGAGCATGGAGCTGAGGAACACGGCAGCCCCCAGAGCTGAGGGCTGCAGCAACACAGCCTTCCAGGTAAGCAGAGCTTTCCTCTTCTGTTTAAGACCAAGTCAGTGGAAATGCTGCTCTTTCTTTAGCCCCCTGGCAAGTTTCTTACCTAAGCAGTGAGATTATCGGGACAATAGATTTTTTAATGGCACACTTTAAGCCTATTATTGTTTCTTCTTGAGCTCTTCTGGATTGACAAACCTGAAAAGTCTCTTTTAACTGACCTCTTGTGATCCCTACGCCACTTAGAAACAAGACAGCCTTCTTCTCCGGCCTTCCCCCAACCCCGTCCGCCACCTCACCCCCCAACCCCCCACCCCCACCCTGCTTCTGGCTCACAGCAGGGGTACATTATTTATCTCAGGCACCTTTCCAAAGACCTGGTGAGAAGGGAAGAATGGGGAAATTTAGATCCTGGCTGGGGTAGTTCCTCAGCGTTCCTTTTACTCAAGCCAGGTCCTGGAGTCCTGTCTGATAGCCCAGGTACCTGCCCTAGAGCAGCTGGATTATGCAAATCAGTCTCACTTCATCAACCAAAACTCATTTGGTGATTAATGCTGCTCAGCCCAGGGCTGCCTGACCGCAGAGCCCTAGAAGGAGACCTGTCAGAAACACCAGGCTATTTTGACTGGGTCTGCGATGGGGATTTCCAGGGCTGTTTTTAGGTGTGCCTCCTTTTCTGAGCTGACACTCAGCACGGGAGCTCTGGAGAAGATGGGAAGCCTGTATGAGGACATGTCAACCATCCCTCGGGCTTTATGGTCTGCTAGATGGGCAAAACAAAACTATGAGGTGCTAGCCAGGAAAGGAAAGAGGGAGGCAAAAGGGCCTTGACAGGAGTCTAGACTCCAGCACTCACGAGTTCCTGTAACTTCCCTGAGCCCCAGTTTGGTCATCTGTCCCATGTTCACAGGGACGCTTATCTCCATGGGTAGACATGGAGTTACCACTTATAGATCACAAGTGTGTGGGAGGAAACAATTTCCTCTACCCTCTTAGGTTGAGTCCCTGAGGCCTGTGAATTAAACCGACATAAAACAGATTAGCAGGAGAGAAGGCACACACATTTTATTCATATTTAAAATCTCATATGTGGCTGGGCCCGGTGCCTCATTGTAATCCCAGCACTTTGGAAGGCTGAGGTGGGCTGGCCATTTGAGGTCAGGAGTTCGAGACCAGCCCGGCCAACATAGTGAAACCTCATCTCTACTAAAAATACAAAAATTAGCTGGGCATGGTGGTGCACGCCTGCAAACCAAGCTACTCAGGAGACTGAGGCAGGAGAATCACTCGAACCCAGGAGGCAGAGGTTACAGTGAGCCAAGATCACGCCACTGCTCTCCAGCCTGGAAGACAGTTAGATTCAGTCTCAAAAAAATAAATAAAATAAAATCTCACATGTATGAGAGCCTCACAGAAAAGAAGTGGAAAAACCCAATAGACTTAAGAGCTTATATACCATTGTAACAAAGGGCAGCAAATAGTGAAGTGACTAGGCAAGGGAAAGGAGGGTTAGGCTTTTAGGGGCAATAAACTGGGGGTGGGGGAGGTGGAACTAATGGAAGATAAGGGTTATTTTATCGAAGTTTGTTTATACAGACTCATCTCAGTGTCATCTCTGTCTCTGGTGATAAGAGTTGTTCTCTTCCTTGTACAAGGGAGGGTGACAGCTGTGCAAAGGAAAGATCAACACATGTGCTACTTCCAGGAAGATGGGGGATGGGTTGGGCAGAGAGCTCTTTTTCTTTCTCTGTCTGCTTCCTTTTCCATAGCTTTCAATTCAAAGGAGTTTCGCTCTTGTTGCCCAGGCTGGAGTGCAATGGCGTGATCTCAGCTCACCGCAACCTCTGCCTCCTGGGTTCAAGTGATTCTCCTGCCTCAGCCTCCTGAGTAGCAGGGATTGCAGTCATGTGCCACCATGCCCAGCTAATTCTGTATTTTTAGTAGAGATGGGGTTTCTCCATATTGGTCAGGCTGGTCTCGAATTCCTGACCTCAGGTGATCTGCCCACCTCGACCTCCCAAAGTGCTGGGATTACAGGCGTGAACCAGGCCTGGCCAGTTCAAGATATTCTTGTGCCAAAATGGCATTTGGAGGTGGCACATCCTGATCTCTTCTATAAGGGCTAAATAGGGGGGAAAGCATACAGCATGAGGCCCATTCTGATTCAAGAGAATGGAAGGGATGGAATGGGATAGAGTCAGAGGGAGTATGGCAGCAAGAAAAGAGAGCTGCAATGGAGAAGGTCCATGTCATGGCAGCTGGCTGCTCCCAGGGAAGATGGCACACAACAGTGGCGGCCCTGTTTTCTGTCCCTCACTCTCTTCTAGCAAAACTGCTGTTTTGTGGGGAAAACATTTCCCTACACCCGCCCCAATAAAAAGAAGGAAAAAGGAAACAAAGATTCCTCCTAGTCCTGTAAAATTTCCTGTCATCTTTACTCATTGGATTGACTGAAATTTGAGTTTCTACATTTCAAAATCAAAACAGTGAAGACAATTTGTCTTTCAAGAGAATCAGAGGCTTTATGACTCCTACCAAGTTAATAAGTATGAGTCTAACCTTGTTTGACATTCAGCTCTCCTGCTACATTATCTTCTTTAAGGAAAATTTATTGATTGTAAAATATGTGCTACTTTAGTCGGATTATTAAATACGCGTTAGCATGCCACCAGAGCTTCCACAGACGTTAAGATACTTACTTATTCACCTTGTCCTAGTCAGTGAATTGTTCTAGAAGTTCATTTTTCCTCTTCAGATGTTAAGAGTGCCCTTGGTAGACCAAAGTACTAATTTTACTAAGTAGAATTACTTTCACAGCTTGAAGAGCTGATGTAGATTCCCAAAAGGTCTGTGCCTGTAGGACCTGGTGCAGGTGCAGTGGTTACACATGTCTATGTGTAACCTGGACAGGCTCTCATCTGGACTGTTCCTCAAAGAAGTGAGCACTGATTGCTGTTTTCATGGAGCTGTGACTCCAGTGGGAAAGGTTAAACAGGAGTGCAAAGTCAGTGATAGGGGTTGTAAGAGAGAAATGATCTCACGTCCAAGAAGGGATTTCACAGCTGAAGCGCACTTCATAAATGAGAGTTGTTTTGTAACCAACAATAGAAACGAATGTTTGAGGTTTTTCTTCAAATCTCATTGTATTACACCTCTAAATGTTTTCTACGAATAAGTAAATTATTTCTCATATGGCTAAGGATGGAAATGACTTCATTCAACAGTAGTTGTAAACAAGGCATTTGCTATTTCTGAAAGAAGTTTAGATTGGCATTTAAAGTATTGACTGTATGTGGAATATCTAATGATTTATTTATTTTAAAATATTTTTTAAACCTTAAAACAGTCAACAAACTGGCTCTTAATTTTGTGCAAGATGTTTCCATCAGTCCAGGAAAAATAACTCTCTGAAAGGACAAAATACACATACACACACACACACACACACACGCACACACAGATACACGCACACGCAGGCTACCATCCCCAGGCCTCAAGGTTCTGAGCAGGGGTATCTCAAAGCCAGCAGAGTGTCATACCAGCAACACCCACACCTAAAAACAGTGGCTGGGTTATTTCTTCCAAAGCTTGCTTTTCAACAAGAATTTCTGGAGGCATGTATTTATTTATTCAGTAGAATCATCAACCACACCCTAGATATGACCACTGTTAAGAAGGGATACCAATTCCAGAAAGAATAATATGTTCTTCTTGCCCTCAAGGAGATGGACAGGCAGAAATAAACATGTAATTACAATATAATTGATATTAAGGAAAATGGTGGAGGTTTGCACCAAATGCACTGTATTCTTATTTTTTATTATTTTTTGTATTTTGTTTTGCTGTCTTACCAGGGCTGGTTTCAAACTCCTGGCCTGAAGCAATCTTCCTGTCTTGGCCTTCCAAACTGTTGTGATTATGGGCATGAGCCACAACACCCGGCCAGCACCAAGTGCGTTGTAAATCACATGTAGTTGGAGCTGTGCCAACTGAGGAGTCTGACAGCATCACTAAAAGAGGGAGAATTTGATTAGGGCTTTGAGGGTGGTCAGGTCACAGTAGGAGTTGGGGTGGGCAGAGCACTGCAAGCAGAGAGAACTATCTGTACACAGACTCAGAGCCCCACAGGAGAAGAGCACATGAGCCTGGGATGGAGGAAGGGAGCACAGTGTGGGAAAAAGGGACAGGCTGGCATCAGGTCAGGTAGCCTCTGTGTGTGCTAAGGCATTTGAGAAGGAATTGCTCAGAATTTACGCAGTTAAATTGTGATTTTTTTTTTTTTTTTTTT
>NW_016107709.1:984197-985225 GCF_001604975.1 Cebus imitator
CAGGATGGTCTCGATCTCTTGACCTCGTGATCCACCCGCCTCGGCCTCCCAAAGTGCTGGGATTACAGGCTTGAGCCACCGCGCCCGGCCACTGTTGTTTTAAATAGAGAGAGGGATTCACTCTGTCACCGACGCTGAGGTACAGTGGCGCAATCATACCTCACTGCATCCTTGAACTCCTGAGTCAGGCGATCCTTCAACCTCAGCCTTCCGAGTAGCTGGGACTGCAGGCACGCGCTACCACGACTGGCTACGTTTTTTTTTAATTTTTATATTTGTAGAGACAGGGTCTTGCTATGTCGCCCAGGCTGGCCTCAAGTGGTCCTCTCACCTCTTCCTGGGCTTCCCAAAGTGCTGAGATTACAGGTGTGAGCCACCTCGTCCAGCCTGGGCAAGGCTTTATTTAGGTAGAAAATCTAGGAATAAAGTTAGAGGATAAAAGAGAGTGAGTTCTCTTTGAGGCCTGTTGGTTGCAATTAAGTTGACTCCAAGCACCTCCATGAAGGGGGAAATGAAGTAGGAAGCTTGCAGCACACGTTCAGCTGGAGCCTAAGAGGACACACATTTCGGAGCTGTTAGCATAGAGATGAGCGAGGATAAGACCACGGTGGGGGAAGCCTGGGAAACAGCAGCGCCTAAGGAGTAGGGAAGTTAGAGGTGTCAGAGAATGAAGCAGAGAGCTGCAGGGAGAGAAAGAGCAGCAGAATCAGGAGGGGGCGGCCTGGAGAAGTCAAGGGAAAGTAGAACCCCAAGTCAACGGGAAAGACTGTGATGGGGCAAGGAGTCTACAGAATGAGGCCACAGGTTCACTTGACCTGCCAGCTAGGAGTTCACTGGTGACGCTATGGTTGGGGGAGGAGGAGAAGTTTGTGTTGTGAGTTAGAATAGGGAAAAGGTGAATGAATGAATGCTCTTCTGGTGGAGTGGTGGTGCTCGGGAGGGGTGGGGAAGGGAAAGACCTGGGGTAGGCAAAGGCAGTTGCGAGAGGTGTTTTTATGTTTTTTTTTTTTTTTTTTTTTTTTTTTTTT
>NW_016107709.1:985481-1026989 GCF_001604975.1 Cebus imitator
CCTCGGCCTCCCAAAGTGCTGGGATTACAGGCTTGAGCCACCGCGCCCGGCAGAGGTGTTTTTATGTTAAAGAAAAAATTCATTATGAAATACTGCATACAGAAAAATACATAAAAACAAATATACAACTTATAGCGTGTGCTGTCACTCAGGTGAAGACACAGGACATTGCCATCCCTCAGGTTCTAGCCCTACACATTTCATCATTGCTGCCTCCCTTCCCTGGGGTAAACCCAAGCAGGGGTGACCACTGACCCAAATGCGAGGCAGTTACTTCTTTGCTTTTCTTTATGCCTTAACTTCTAATGATGAATCCCCAAGCAGTACTTTTGCCTGGTTTTGAACTTTATATAACAGAAACACACAAAATGTATTCTTTGCTTATATTAAAACTTTTTTTTTTGAGATGGGGTCTTGCTCTGTTGCCCAGCCTGGAGTGCAGTGGCGTGATCTTAGCTCACTGCAACCTCTGCCTCCTGGGTTCAAGTGATTCTCCTGCCTCAGCCTCCTGAGTAGCTAGGATTACAGGCATGAGCCACCATGGCCAGCTTGTATTTTTAGTAGAGAGGGGGTTTCCCCATGTTGGCCAGGCTGGTCTCAAACTCCTGACCTCAGGTGATCCACCTGTGTTGGCCTCCCAAAGTGTTGGGATTACAGGCATGAGCCACTGCACCTGGCCATCAGCTCTCTAGGATTCATATGGTGTTGAGTGTAACTGCAGCTCATCCGATTTCATTGATGCAAGGTATTCTGTCATGTAAATATTCCACAACTGATACATTTTGCTGCTAGGGGACATTTGTGTTACTAAGTTTGGGGTTTTTGGAGCGTCTACAAACATTGCAGCTAGGGACACTGTTATACATGCAGAAGGAATATCTGTAACAAATTTACTGTGGGGTTGTACTTAGGAGTGGAATTGCTAGGCCATTGGCATAAACATATATTTTCAACTTTACTGATAGTGTCACATTGGTTTCCTGTTTACCAATTTACATTTCCATCAGCAGAGTGAGTATTCCCATTTCTCATCATTATTCACCTGGCCTTTTAATGTCAACCATTCTGGTGGATGTGTAGCAATATGTCATTGAGGTTTAATTAGAATTTTCTTATTATTGGTTGTTAGATGCCAATGTATTAAATACCTGGTCAACTTTCTTGCCCATTTTCTCTACTGGGTTTTTTTATTTGAAAGAGTTCTTTAAATGTTCTGGTTACAAGCCTGTGAAAGGAAATTATATTTTGGGACCGCAAACTCATTTAGCCAAAGGGAAGCATTAAGCTGGGAGCTGGGTCATGCAAAGCTGCCCACCCCTTTTGGTTCCTAAATAAGGTGGCTACAAGATGAAAAGTTACAGACTTTCCCCATGTTTTGCCCACAAGGAAACTGCCGGTGAGCTGTTAAAACTTCACCATGCAATGTAAATTGATAACTTATTTTTACAGGTGCTGTAACCCCAGACACAAGGCATATCTGATTGTTCCCTTATCCCCTTTTGTCTGTGTTATCTTATGTAAAATGCAGATTCCCCACATTTTTCCTTTGCCCTCTTTGTTTATGTGAAAACTCTGTGCTTCTCAATATCCCACCCTTACCCCCTTAAATTAGGAGCTCTCAAAACCATCTTTGGAGAAAAGCATAGACCTGCCTCCCAGACATGTCCTTAACTTTGGCAAATAAATGCTAAAATGATTGAGACTTGTCTCATCATTTTCCTCAATTGACAAGCCCTTTTTCAGTTATGATTTGTAAATGTCTTCTATCACTGTAAAGGCATCTTCCACTCTAATGGAATATTTTGAGGAACAGAAGTTAATTATATTGTGGTCTCATTTAGGAAACATTGTTTCTTTTTCCTGTACTGTGTCTAAAATATCTTTTCCAATGTGTAAAATCATAAAGATATTTTCTAAAAGCTTTTCACACTGAGGATCTATATTCCCCCCGAAATTGAGTTTTATGTATAGTGTACGGTAGGAGTCAAGTTTACTTTCCAAATGAACATCCACTTATTTTGGCATTTTTTAAAAATTTGCTTTTAACACAACTCATTGATCAACATTGCTTTAAAAAAAAAAAATCTTTTCCCCACTCCACAAATATTTTGCCCGTGTCCATATTTGGGAGAGGCTTTTTGGAACAGGGCAACTGAAAGATTTTTCCAAACTCAGAGGAGATGGAGAAGAATTCAAAGAGGGAGAGATGGAAGTTGGCAGCAAGAGAGATCAAATACAGTTCAGGATTTCTAAGATGAAAATGCAGGCTTGTTTCTGAACACATTTACTAAAGGGTGTGTCTTGGAATCCCAACTCAAGTTTCCTCCTCCCTGTGAATAAGCAACCGATCTTGGCACAGGTGCCCTCAGAGGCACAGAGCCCACGCTTCCTCTGAAGTCAGTTGGGTGGAACCTACTTACGAAAGTCTTGGGAGAGGAGTAGGCTGGGGAAATGGGGCTCACTCTGCACGAACACACGGGAAAGGCTTACTCCATGAGTAAGCCAGCCAAGCAGGTTTGGAGAGTTTGTTAAATGGAGGTCAAAATCTGGGAGATCATGTAAATGTAAGTGCCATGAGGGATCCAGACCTACTGGAGCATGGGCATAGACTTCTCAAGCAGGTAGTTTGAATACAAAAGTTCTGAGGTGGGAAGTAACTCCGTTCGGTAGGGCGGAAGAGTGTTGGTTCTTCTTAACCCACTAGACTGGGCAGTCAACATGAACCACATTCAAGTTATTGAGTACTCTTTCACATTGCTCAAGAGACATTTGGCTGGAGCTACCTAGATTCAATTAAAACACACACACACACACACATACACACACACACACACACACACACACACACAACACATGACAATAATTTGCTTTTGGGAAGGAGTTTAAAAAACAATGATATATTCTCTACTCTTTCCTCAAATTTACATTTACACCTAGACTTATTTTTAGGGAAAAACTGTGTAGGGAACTATAAACCAAGTCACTTCCGTGGCATCTCAGAGAGAGAGAATATAGGGATTTAGTTTTTCCTCATTCAAACATTCCCGAAGTGGTTTCCCTTATAATTGAGGAGCCACTTGCTCATCAGTGGTTGAGACATTGGAAAGAAAATACGAAATAATTAATAATGTAGATAAAGATAGATTTTTGCTGAGGGCCAAAGCAGAACTGTCTAATATATAGCACAAGCCATATATGTAATTTAAATTTTGTCTGCAAGCCCATTAAAAATGCAAAATAAAGTAGGTATAACTCTTCACTATATTTTAACTATATTTTATTGAACCTCATATATTGAAATTAATGAAATAATTTAAATTTGTTTCACGCTAAGTCTGTGAACATCCAGTCTCTATTTTACACATATAGAACATGTCAACTCTAATGCTACATTTTTATCAGAAATACTTGATCTGTATTTAGATTTCATAAAATGTATAGTTGTAAAAAGTAGATTCTTAACCAAGTTGTTCCAAACATCCTAAATTGTTTTTTCAATACAGGGATCTAGAGTTCGGTTTTAAATTTACATTTAAGTTAGTTAAAATTAAATTCAGGTTCTTAGTCATACTAGTCCCATTTCAAGTACTCAGTAACCAGTTGTCGCTGGTGATTATTCTTTGGATCACTCACATAAGCTATGCATTTTTGGTTTTGGAGTTCACAAATACACACAAATCTGGTTATCCTTCCTCTTCAAGGACCTGACCACCAGATTTACGCCAAAAATTAAATAACAACTTTAAATTTATTTCTGTAATATCAGTGGTAGCATCCCCTCTTTCATTTCTGATTTTAGTTATTTGTCTTCTCTCTATTTTTTTCCCCTTGGTTTCTTTTTTCCTGGACGTTTCCTTGTTGGGAGGTTCATGGTTAGTAATCCAATGTCTTCACTTGTTATTAGGTTTTTTTTTTAGCATTTTTGCTTCTTAAGTAAGTTAAGAACCAACTTTTGGTTTCATTGATTCTCTCTTTTGTTTTTCTAGTCTTTATTTCATTTGTCTCCACTATAATCTTCATTATTTCTTCCCTTCTGATAACTTTGCATTTAGTTTATTGTCCTTTTTCTAGTGTATTATAGTAAAAGATTGGGTTATTGATTTAAGATCCTCTTGATAATATAAGCAATTACAGTGATAAAAATTCCCTGTAGGCACGGCTTTAGCCATATTCATAAACTTTTGTATATTTTCATTTTTATTATTTATTTATTTGAGATGGAGGTCATGCTATGTTGCGTAGGCTGGCCTCAAACTCCTGGGTACAAGCAATCCATCCACCCCAGCCTTCCAAGTAGCTGGGACTACAGGCATACATCACTGTGCTCAGCTATATTTTTCTTTATTCTTTTTTTTAATGAGACAGTCTTACTCTGAGCTTTATTTTTATTAATTCTTTTTTTTTTTTTTAATGAGACAGAGACTTACTCTGTCACCCAGGCTGCATTTTAATTCTTATCAAACTATTTTCTAACTTTCCTTATTATTTCTTCTTTAATCCATTGGTTATTTAGGAGTGTGCTCAATTTCCACATAATTCATAAGTTTCCCCCAAATTGTGGTTAGGGAGGATACATTATGTGGTTTCAAAATTTTAAAATGTATTGAGATTTGTTTGGGCCTAACAGGCAATCCAGCCTGGAGAATGTTCTATGTGCACTTGAGAAGAATGTGTATTCTACTTTTGTTAGTAGATTGTTCTGTATGTCTACAAGGCCTAGTTAGTTTATATACCACTGTTCAATTCCTCTGTATTCTTACTGGCCATCTCTCTAGTTCTAGTCATTACTGAAGAGGGGATAATGAAATATCCAGATACTGATGAACTGTCTTCCTCTCCCTTGAATTCTGTCAGCTTTTGCTTCATGTGTTTTGGCGCTCTTTTCTTATGTACATATATGTTAACAATAGCTCTTTGACAAATTGACCCTTTTGCCATTTTACAAGGTCTTTTGTCTCTAGTAACAATTCTTGTCTTAAAACCTGTTTCATCTGATATTATTGACCTTCAGGCTCTCTTTGGTTACTATTTGCACGCTGTATCTTTCCCATCCTTTTCTTTCAACCTGTTTAGGTCTTCGAATGTAAAGTATATCTCTTGTTGACAGCATATATTTGGATCATGGGGTTTTGTTTTATTTTGGTTTGTTTGTTGGAGATAGGGTCTTACTCTGTCACCCAGGCTGGAGTACTGCAGGGCAATCATGGTTCACTGAAGCCTCAACTTCTGCAACTCAAACAGTCCTCTCACCTCAGCCTCCTCAGTAGCTGGGACTACAGGCACACCTTGCCTGGCTAATTTTTTTGTTTCTTTTTTGTTTGTTTGTTTCTTAGACAGAGTCTTGCTCTGTCACCCAGGCTGGAATGCAGTGGTGCAATCTCAGATCACTGCAACCTCTACCTCCTGGTTCAAGCAATTCTCCTTTCTCAGCCTCCTGAGAAGTTGGGATTACAGCCAAGACAGGGTTTTGCCAGGCTGCTCTCCAACTTCTGACCTCAAGTGATCTGCCTGCCTCAGCCTCCCAAAGTGCCGGGATTACAGGCTTGAGCCAATGCACCTGGCCAAGGCAGGGAATTTTCTAAGACACTGCAAAATAGATCAAATAACGGCAGTTATCTGAGAGTTGGACTTTGGGGTAACTCCAATCTCATTTTGCCCCCTCTAAAACTGCTAGTTTTCATGATTGCAGGGTTGTTAAGGCTATCATGAGTCTGTGGAGAGGAAAACAGAAGTAGGATAATTTAAGATACTACAAAGCATGATGTTCTGAGACTCTGAGTCATTTTATTTGAAAAACATTCTCTGGACTGCTACAGTCTTAGTCTGTTTTCTTTCAGAATTCTGAAAAAGTAATTTTGACAGTTTTGTTGGTGTGGTGAATGGTACTAGCCACATTTCTAGGCTAGGATGTACTGGATGATTAGTCAGGAGTAGAATAAGGGCTGAGGTTGTCAAGATCACAACCATCACTACTGCCTTTTACCAAAACTGGGTAAAGAATTGAGGCATCTAATGATTACAGAAAAAGGAAAGGAGAAAGAGATTGAATTCTATTATTTCTACCATAAGTGTCCCAAGAGAGATGCCCTCCTAATTTTATTTTATCTCATTTTATTTTTGCCCTCCTGATTTTAAGAGGCTTCTTTTGGGGTGCTATGTCTTCTTGGGATTTTTTGTTTTTGTTTTTTGAGATGGTGTCTTGCCGTGTCACCCAGGCTGGTGTGTAGTGGCACAATCTCGGCTCACTACGACCTCCACCTCCTGGGTTTAAGCGATTCTCCTACCTCAGCCTCCTGAGTAGCTGGGATTACAGACGCGTGCCACTACGCCCGGCTAACTGTTGTTTTTTAGAGAGATGGGGTTTTACCATGTTGGCCAGGCTGGTCTCAAACTCCTGACCTCAAGTGATCTGCCCACCTCGGCCTCTTAAAGGTCTGGGATTACAGGCGTGAGCCACCACACCCGGCCTGAGTTGTTATATTTTGATTGAATAGAGAGTAAGACCTGGTTTTTTATCCATCTGTAGGCCTAGACAGATTGCCACAAAGATGTCATGTCAGGAATGACTGGAAAACCCCTGATCCAGCCATGAAGTCACAGGCTTTAATTGGCTCACAAGGCAATGTGTCCTGCAAGCATATCCCAGCCTTCTGAGGATAGGCTACAGGGGAGTTTCAGAAGAACACTCTTACTGCGGTTAGGATAAAACCAAGACTGGTTCCCAAGCTCTAGGTTTTATTTTTGGTTTTAGTTTTTTTCTTTTGATAACTTTGGTACCAATAGGCTCCAGTTTTATGTTTTATCACTGTTGGTGATAACCTCCACTCCACAGTTAATTACTTAGAAAAGAAGATGGTAGTGGTCCCTGCTGAACCACCCCATTCAGACACTGTTGATGTTGAATGGAGAAGCTGGGCCATGGATGCTTGCTGAGCTGTTATTTGTCAAATTTTTTTTTTTTTTTTTAATTCAAAGGCAAGGGTATCTGGAATTTTATCTAGAATAGAAATGATTAAGCATGAACTCCAAATCTCATTTATTCCACAGAAGTTTGGAACTCTCTCATGATTGCAGATATAGGCTGCCAAACATGCAATATGATTTCCCTCAAAGGAATGATTTGATAGCTGCTAGTTCTGCCCCACACAAGGACTAGATATTTAACCTTATAAGAAGTCGCTTACAGCTTTGGCATGCTTAGTTTTCTTCTTTTTCCCTTAAAAGGACATTTTAAAAAATAAAGTAAAATGGTAAGTATGTCTTGTCTTGTTTGAAAGTAAAATGGAGACAGAGATTCTTAGGAAAATGCTGTGAGTCACCTGGCTAAGTAAGGCAGGTCCGGTCAGTATTCAGTAATGAAGGGGATAATTACTGGGAATGGTTGCATCAGGAAGTGGGGAAATGCACCTGAAGACCTCTCAGTCTTCCTTCCAATATCCTGGTTCAAAACTTTGTTTTTGTTTTTATTTTGTTTGAGGGCCAAAACTCTTTGACATAAAGTATGGCATTTATTGATGCAAGAAAAATTTATTGAGCTCTGACCTTGAGCCAGGCATTATGCTAGGAGCTGGAAGCAGAAAGCTAGTTCGGTCAAAGTTAATCAAACAATGGCAAACTAGCACAGCACAGTCTGTGAAAAGTCTCATTCATGGCAAAAGATGACCTCACCTACTTTGAGGGTCAGGGAGTCACTCCATTTTCTAAACATTCCAAATGAGCATTTATTTTATGTGCTTTTGTTATTTCATTCATTCATTCAACAAAGTATATTGAGCAGCTGCTCTGTGCTAAATGGAAGGAAAATACTAGGTAGATATAATTCCCCAGGCTACCATGTCAAACACTATTTTTTTTTTTTTCGTATTACATTGTATGGAGAAATTAAGGCCCAGAACGGGAAGGTAGGATTCCAAGTTAGGACTCCATTTAAAAAAATAATGAAACATGGGAGAGGCATGAGCTGGGAGATAGAAAAAGCGGTAAAGAAAGGTGGACAGGAATAGACACCAGTTCTCCTGATTTACCTCAGGGATCCTCATTGATTACAAAATCTTGGATCCTCAAATCCAAAACCAATGATAAGTTAAGCTTAAAACTAAATTTGTAAATTCTGTAGACTCAGGAACATTCCAGAATAAGCTAGCCAGCAACCTCATAAGGGGTTGTAACTAAAGTAATGGTAAAAATTCCTCCGTAAAGTATGACCCTAAAGCAAGCCATTAATGTGAGGCAATGTGCTTTACACCGTGGTAAAGGGTTAGCTACAGTCCAACAGGCACCAGGACGGGCAAATCCACTTATTTAGTGATCCAGTTGCCTTATTCTCCTGACCTGCTCAACTTTGAGAGAATACCGAAGCTTCCAAACAGCACAACCTATGAAGTTGTACAGTTGTTCACTGATAGGTCCTATTTCCCTGTCAGTATCCCTGCCTTTCAATTGCATCACTTACAGTTTCACTAGCTTTTAAGACTTTTTTTTTTTTGAGAGAGAGGGTCTCGCTGTGTCACCTAGGCTGGAGGTGGAGTGCAGTGGTGTGATCTGACTCACCGCAACCTCTGCCTCTGGAACTCAGGCAATCCTCCCACTTCAGCCTCCTGGGTAGCTGGGACTACAGGTGCATGCCACCATGCCTGGCTAATTTTTGTATTTTTAGTAGAGACAGGGTCTCACCCATGTTACCCAGGCTATTCTTGAATTCTGTAACTCAAGTGATCCACCCACCTTGGCCTCCCAAAATGCTGGGATTACATATATGAGTCACTACACCCAGCAAAAACTTTTTTTTTTTTTTCTGATTCAATTTACGGAGTCCTGATTTTCTTATCTACCAGATTCCATTAGTTCGGAAACATTTGCAAGGAGGAAGCTTGTTAGAGAGTACTGGCCTAATTTGTGCAGCCAGGGAGGTTTGAAAGAAAAATTGCTTAATCGAGGATCCAACCCATACAGATAAAACAAGTGGGGAGCACAGGTCTATTTACATGGTGTGCTGGGTCCAGCAAGGAGGGGATAGAGAGACAAAGGTACCCACAGTGACATGCCTAGGAACCAGCAAATGTTAGGCTTCCTGTTGGCCCACATCATCACTTCCTTGTTCCCCTGCAAAGCATGAGGTCTTTACGTCACAGAAGAGGAAGAAAGAAGTAGGGGAGGAAGGATTGAGAAAACACAGGAGGGCGTAGGAGAGGTAGGCTGTAATGCTTCTAGTACTGACTGTACCGTACATGGCCTAGACCTTGGCTAGAGGTCAATGGCCTCTCATTAAGGAGGATATGGGAGAGGGAGGAAGGTGACGAGCTTCTGAAAAAAACCAGCTTTGGAGGGGCGGGGGTGTCAGTGGGGAAGGTCAAAGAAGGGTGATCGATGAGGGAGGTTAAAAATCATGTACTGAATTGTAAAAGGACAAAACACAGGTTCTTCAGGTGAAGAGTTGAGGCTTCAGTCAGTCTGCCTGGATTTTCTAGGTCCACCATTTAGGCAGCTCATCTATTTCTCTATACCTGTTCGGTCATCTAAAAAGAGGCATAGTTATACTCCACATCATATAAATGCTGGGAAATTAAGGCAATGTATTGGTGCCTAGCAAATGCTCAAATATCAGCCATTAATCAACCATTTTGTTGGGGATACTGGTACAGGCCAAACCAAATCTTGAAACCTAGAAGTAAAATCTGCCTCTTCCTATAGCAAATAGGAAAATCCATTGATGTGAGACCTATGGAAGTTGCCGGCATGCCACTCTGTGTTGTCATTGTGTCAGCAAGGGGCTAAGGGAGGAATAGCAGGTGGTGGGGGGATTGGGGAGGGATAGTATTAGGAGAAATACCTAATGTAGATAACGGGGCAATGGATGCAGCAAACTACCACCATGGCACATGTATACCCATTAACAAACCTGCACAATCTGCACATGTGCCCAGGACTTAAAGTATAATAAAATAAAGAAAGAAAGAAATGTTTGAGATGGTGGTCATGCTAATTACCCTTATCTGATCACTATACATTGTACATATCAAACTATGTACCCCATGAATATGTAAAATTTTTGTTAATAAAAAATAAAACATTGAATATATATATATATATATATATATATAACCTCAAATCCCTTAGGTCCCTGCCAGCCCAGGAGTGCTTGGCTCTCCATGTCTTGTCTCATCAAAAAACTGTCTAAAGTTATTTTTCTAACATCTTGAGTCATTCTGATCTATTTCCTATTTAGGCAAATGCATTTCTTTTTTATTTTCTTTTTTTTTTTTTTAAAGATGGGGTTTCACCATGATGGCCAGGCTGGTCTTGAACTCCTGACCTCAGGTGATCCACCCACCTCGGCCTCCCAAAGTCCTGGGATTACAGGCGTGAGCCACTGCGCCCAGCTGGCAAATGCATTTCTTAAATGTTTTATATACTGTAAATTCGTTCTTTTTTTTCTCTCCTTTCTTTTCTTTTGAGACAGAGTCTTGCTCTGTTGCCCAGGCTGGAGTGCAGTGGACAATCTTAGCTCACTGCAACCTCTACCTCCTGGGCTCAAGCAATTCTCATGCCTCCCAAGTAGCTGGGATTACAGGCGTGTACCACCTCACTGTGCTAATTTTTGTATTTTTAGTAAAAACAATGTTTCTCCATGTTGGCCACGCTGATCTGGAACTCCTAACCTCAAATGATCCTCCCTCCTCCGCCTCCCGAAGTGCTGGGATTATAGGCATCAGCCACTACACTGGGTCTCATTCTCTAAGTTTCTAATTTGAGTAATTTACTTTTATTTACTTAGCACTCTTTGGAAAGAAGAGCTTGATAGTCAAGTTGATTTTAGAAATCACCAAAAAGGGCCGGGCGCAGTGGCTCACGCCTATAATCCCAGCACTTTGGGAGGCCGAGGCAGGTGGATCACGAGGTCAAGAGATCAAGACCATCCTGGTCAACACGGTGAAACCCCGTCTCTACTAAAAATACAAAAATCAGCTAGGCATGGTGGCGTGCACCTGTAGTCCCAGCTACTCAGGAGGCTGAGGCAGGAGAATTGCCTGAACCCAGGAGGCGGAGGTTGCGGTGAGCCGAGATCGCGCCATTGCACTCCAGCCTGGGTAACAAGAGCGAAACTCCGTCTCAAAAAAAAAAAGAAATCACCAAAAAGTAACTTTTTTTCTGATGTAACCTTGAGTTTCATTTCACTGAACATGCAGAAGATCCCAAGTTGTAATACATGCTGCATAAACAAATGATTGCAGAAGCAAACATGATTTTGAATTAGCTTAGGGGTTTTTCAAGATGTTCCAAGATGAAGGTATCATTAATGAAGGTTTCATTATTAAAGATATCATTAATAACGTCATTAATGTCTCTTGAACGTCATCAATGTCTCTTGAAACTACTTTTATCTCTTCCTCTCTTTTCCTCCTTATTCTATCTTATTCCAACAATAGAATTTAATAAAGAGCTGAAGCCATATTTCCCGTTCTTGAATTTAGAAGCCATCATTTCACGACCACTCTGAACAAATTGCTTCACAGACAGGTCTTGTTATACTCTTCATACGTTTTTCCATGCTGTAAATAATACAGCATATTTCTTAATCTCACAAACTTTGAGGATCAGGAACCCTGGAAATAAAAAGACTTGGCACTGTTAGTCTAGCATGCCCATAGTGAAAGCATTTTTATAAACGACCATCTATAATCACCTTGCAGTCTGAATGTTGATCCCTTCAGACAGACTAGGAGTTTGCCTATTAAAAACAAATCAAAGAAGCAAGTGAGAGTAAGAACAACCTTGGCTTCAACTGACAGGTTCAAAGAGATTATACCCTTGTTTAACTTCTTTCTCATCTACTGGAAGTTGTGCTGGGGAGAGGGTTTCCAGTTCACCATGACTAAACAGGTCACATCTTTAGAACTTAAAGCACAGTGGACTTTGTTCCAATTTACTCCTAGAAGTGGCGTCTTGAACTTTTTAGTAGTCTTTATCACAACTAAAATTAATTAATCAATTGTATAATTCATGGCTGAAAGATTTTTTTTTTATTTTTGAGACGGAGTCTTGCTCTGTCGCTCAGGCTCGAGTGCAGTGGCGCGATCTTGGCTCACTGCAACCTTTGTTTTGCACGTTCAAGTGATTCTCCTGCCTCAGCCTCCTGAGTAGCTGGGATTACAGGCATGCACCAGCACTCCTGGCTAATTTTTGTATTTTGAGTAGAGACAGCATTTCACCCTGTTGGCCAGGCTGGGCTCAAACTCCTGATCTCAAGTATCCCACCTGCCTTGGCCTCCTAAAGTGCTAGGACTACAGGTGTGAGCCACTGCTCCCAGCCGACAGCTTTTCTTCAAAATTCCCTGACAATAAGAACAATGTACGCAATCCCTTGAACCCAGAGTGGTATCTGTCCCATAGTGGTGCACAATAAATATCTGTTGGACAGAGCCCCAAGGAAGTGCATGTAACATTCAGAGCTAAGCATAAAAGGCTGATACAGCGCAGGAAAGGGAGGAGGCACCATTTAAGTGGAAGGAGGAAACTAGTAAAGCATGATATCACAGAAGTCAGGGACAGAGCATTTTAAAGACGAAGTAGTCTGTGATGCGTGATGAAAACTGAATTCAGGGACATGGACATCATTGTCTTTGGCAAAGGTGATTTCCATGGAGTGGTAAATGTGTAGGCCCGGCCAGGTGCAGTGGCTCATGCCTGTAATCCCAGCATTTTGGGAGGCCAAGGCAGATGGATTATTTGAGGCCCATGGTTCCAGACCAGCCTGGTCAATAGGACGAGATCCCCTCTGTACTAAAAAAAAAATTTTTTTTAAAGTGAGCTGGGCGTGGTGGTATGTGCCTGTAATCCCAGCTACTCAGGAGACTGAGGCAGGAGAATCACTTGAACCTAGGAGGTTGAGGTTGCAGTGAGCCAAGATCATGCCAGTGCACTCCAGCCTGGGCAACGAGCGAGAATCTGTCTCAAAAAAAAAAAAAAAGTGCAAGCCAGACCGGAATGAGTTCAAGAGTAAACATAAATAAAAAGTACAGCAAGAAGATGGAGAGAGGATGCTTATCTGTGAATTCTTAGCTTCAGGACAACAAAAAATTTAATAAAGATGCAAATATTAGCAATCAAAGGGACAGGGGTTAAGTAATACTATGTATGGGATAGCACAGCACCGTGGCTGGCAGAGTCGGGAGTGAAGGTGTGGTCACATTGCTCTCAGGACCAGCTTCTCGGTGGGTGACTTCAGACTAATCTGTTCTCCCTCCCAAATGCACAGGAAGTTCTTATGGCAATGTCTTTCTCTACTCAAAGAAATCAACCTAAGTCAGAAAAAGGCAAGGAACAGTAATGGGAAACTAGAGCCAGTTTAATTAGTCACACATTAATCAATATCACAAATATCAACAGCAACAAGAAGAGTGAAAGATAACGCAGCAGCCGCAAGGGCAATAGTGCCTTGGAGTGGACAATTCTGCATTTGTGACCTTTAAAAAAATAATTTTGTATTTTTGTTTAAAAAAATAGAGATACAAGGTTCCACCATGTTGCCCAGGTTGGTCTCAAACTCCTGAGCCCAAATGATCTGCCTGCCTCGACCTCCCAAAGTGCTGGAATTATATGTGAGAGTCACTGCACCTGGTCCATTATGACTTTGAACTAGCCCCTGGCTCTGGAAATTCTGTATTTAAGAAAGAAATAAAAATATACCTCAATGCATTTGGAACAATGTAACTCAGACCTTTTGGCCCTATTCTTGACATGGTTAATGTCATAGATAAATAAAGCTGAACACTCGTTAAAGTGGTGAAGACAGATTTCAGTGAGTAATAAACTATTGCAATAGGGAAGAGGGCCCAGCGTGACCTGAAGTAGGAAATTGGCCTACTTATCTTACCTGCTACCTTTTCTTTTCCTTCGCCTTCTAATGATTTTTTTTTTCTTTTGAGACACAGCTTTGCTTTTGTTGCCCAGGCTGGAATGCAATGGCACAATCTTAGCTCACCACAACCTCTGCCTCCCAGGTTCAAGTGATTCTCCTGTCTCAGCCTCCTGAATAGCTGGGATTACAGGCATGTGCCACCATGCCCGTATTTTTAGTAGAGATGGTTTCTCCATGTTGGTCAGGCTGGTCTCGAACTCCCAAGCACAGGTGATCCACCCACCTCGGCCTCCCAAAGTGCTGGGGTTACAGACATGAGCCACCGTGCCCGGCCTCTAATGATTTTTTCTACATTGGCAGAAGTTATAATGTTTATAATTTGTTCTAGAATCATAATCCCTGAAATAGTCTTAGATTTTATTATCAAAGAGATTCAAAATGTACTAACCCTCTTTTTGTCATAATTTCTCCATTTATCATTTGTATGGCTTCTTCCTCTAGCAGTTTCATCAAGAAAGCTCATGGAAACCATATTCTAGGAGTACTTGCATGTTTAAACTTTTTTAAAACTCTTATTATAAACCTTCCTTTAAGTTTTCGCCTTCAGGTACAGCACTCTATTTCTTTCCCCTTTTCCTGACATTCCCATACGCAGGGGTTTCCTCTGCCTCCTGGCTTGCAAAGTTCCCAAAGGGAAAATGTTAGCAGTGTTCTGAAGCCATAGACATTCCCAGTGTTACAGCCACTCACAGCAAAATACAGAGGCCTGACCTCTTGCACCCAATTCAAAGATTCTTCAGCATTAGGAGGTAACAGTGAGCTCCAGGCTGCCCACGTGGGTCTCTTGCCACAGGTACTGCTGCTCCTTACCCGGCCTCTAAATCTACCCAAGCAGGCAGGTAAAACAGGAACATCTCTGGGAAGTGGTCTAGCTAGTGCCCATTAACTCACACTAAGGATTACACACACCCAAGACTAGAGCCAGGAAGTTACATGAACCAAGTGAGTCAAGACTCATAAAGATCAAAGACTTCTAAAATACAGTCTTTGAAAATGCAATTGTACCTATGCAAAATTCATTCAGTAAAAGAATAACATTTAAAGCAAGGGCCTTAAAACATTGACACTGATAGATGGTAAGAGTAAAAATAGAGTTGGTTTGGGGGCTGATCCCAAACAATTTTGAGAGATCAGATTCACCAGATGTGGATTTTGACAAGTCAAATTTCAAATACAGAGAACAACATGACTGTAAATGCCCTAGAACAAGCGAGAAGCAAACTAAACCATGAAACTAACAATAGTCAGTGAGCACTTATTATGTGTGCCACTGGATGGAGCCATTCAACTTTGGTAAGTAGGTATTGCCTCCATTCCCATAGAATGAGGTATGAGCCCTCAGAAAATTGAACCCGGATTTGAAACCAGGTGTGATCATGGAACTGAAGTTTTTCATCACAATGCAATCCCAATTCATATAGACAATTTATCAATATTCCAAAAAACAGTGGTCCTAAGGTTTATATTGAGCCCACTTCCTATGACCTATTTCAATTTTGGAATCTTAAGCTACCATTTGAGGCACTTGCTCTATTCTAGTTCCATTCCATGTTCAAAGAAATTACCACAGAAAGGTTAGGTCACTTGAAGAAGTTCAAAAAGAAACCACGAAACTGGTAGATGCATTTCTAATACTTTCATTTCGGTATCTAAGGCTTAGAATATCTGAACACATGGGAAGCTTCTTGGAGAAAGCAGTCCCATACTATCTGGTCTCTACTTAGTTGTGGAGATGCTATAAAGCTCAACAGCCTCTAGGCATATCTTTCCATTCATTCAAAAACAGTTATTAAGCACCTCTCTGCCTGGCACTGGGTTATGCACGTGGTATTCAGCAGAGAACAGGGGACAGAGGATCTGGCTTCTCAGCTTAGAGTCCAGTGGATAAGATACAGATTTATAGATTTGCACAGCCCCAAGTCCAATTGACATCATAGTCCCATTTTTGTCCGTGGTATTGAGTCCCAGACACCATGGCAATGTTTAAGACATTCCTACTTCTCAAGTGCTTCCAGGAGAATTGCTTTAAAGGTGTACTGAGATGTGGGAATTAACCAGCTAGATAAGATAAATAGATAAAGGAATAAAATAAGCAACTTTGATCACCAATCTTAGTCTGATCTAATAAGTATAAAACCTTCTGGTCAAGGTATATTATCAAGTAATTCACAGGACTCACTGTAAAGTGTCAGGCTCAAGAATCGTTTGAAGATCTTCAGAGAGACTCTTGGGGACTCCTTGTCAACATTATATTGGGCCTCTGGGAAATCTCCATCTTTCATAAACCCACATGATCTACATCCCAGCAAAGCTCAGGATAAACATTTCCTAGGTAGTTGGGGTTTCAGCAGTTGCCTCAGGGCTCGGAGCCAGGCTGCGCCCCTCAGCAAGACCACTCATGCAGTCAGAGCAATAAGGGCAGAGCAAATTCTGTAGGGAAGAAAAGCTCTCCTGGCACAACGGTGGCGCGTCTGCAGCAGAAAAATCCCAGCCACAAGAACTGTGTGGAAGCCATGCTGTGTGATTATAGCATGGAGCAGGGGGAGGCTGAAGAATGTCAGACCAGACATGAAGACATATCTGCAGAGGCAGGAGTCCCCATTCATGTTACTCAAAGAATACATTCCACTTAAAACCAGCATACAGGGCAGGAAGGCCACTATTCTGGCTTGAGAAATCACCACAGAGCCTAGGTATAGCTACAAGTGACCGCAAGCCTCTCCGGAACTTTCAACGCTTCTATAATTTCTACCTTTGTCTTTTAATAACTAGAGGTCAAATCAGGCTTTCTAAATTCTAATTTTCAAAAGGAATTTAATTTCTAGGCAGACTATGTCTTTTGATCTTCACCAGGCCCAAAGAATCACCCCTGTATAAGCACAAGACGGTCTTGGGAGGGACAGTCTGTGTTGAGATCCTACCCCAGCCATTTCTGGCTACACAACCCACATTAAGTGATTTACTTATCTTTGCCTCAGTTTCCTCATCTGTGAAAATGTGGATCATGGTACCTACCTCACAGCCCTCTTTGGTGCATCAACTGCAAAATGTAGTAAAGAGTTTTAAACAGTGTCTCCTATCTACTAAATACTGTATCATTTGGTGCAAAATAAAAGCAAAAACCAAAAGTAACAAGGGAGAAGTTAGTTTCATCCCAATAAAGGTGAGGTGGGTGGTACAGAGCCAGGGTGAGCCTGCTGCTCAGGGCTCCCAGGGACCCAAGTTCCTCCCAACTCAGCACTCTGTCATCATGACGCTGTGGGCCTTGTATCCATGGTCCAGTTGGAACCATCCTCACACTGGGCAGCAAGACGGAGGAAAAACAAAAAGGACCAAGTGCACCTGCCAGCCATCCCTGGTGGAACATCCCCCGAGCTGCCCCCAAATAGGGCATCCTTTCTCCTTTCATTTCGTCGCCAGAATCTAGATACAAGGCAAGCTTGGAAATGTAGCCTTTTACCTAGGTGACCATATATCAGCTAACATTCTTTGATAAGGGATACCACCAATAGAAAGGGGAGTAATTTTAGAAATTCCCAGTGATCTAGAAGTTATCATACGGTTTAGAAAGCAAATGAAAGGAAGAAAATAAAAATGCTTCTGTCCATCTGTGCCTCCCTGTAATAGCCACATAGAAAGTGCAAGATCAAAGAGACAGTGGGTAACAAACCCCAGGCACAATGTATTCCTGGTTACTAGGCTGTCCCTTCAAAGGGGGCTCAATCCAGTACCTTCATCTTTTGGCACACCTAACAACTAAAGCTAACTAGAGGAATTAAACATGGTAAGCTGTAAATGGCCTAGAAATACAATGCAATTCCCTCACCTTTCATATGCTTTCACTAGAGGGATAGATTTTACCATGAGAACGCAATCATGGTGGAAGGGTGTTAAGTGTGCAAAGATATTTAGTGATGTGTGTTGCTAAATAAATGTAAAAAAACAGTGGGCTAGGACATGATCTGGGGCCCTATATCCCAGACCCATGACTCTAATTGGAAAAGAATAAGAAAAACAGTCGTCTTAACGGTCATTTTCCAGGTACCAATCAGTATCCACAATAACCCCATTAATTCTGTTGGAAATCCTCAAATGGGAGACATTGTTCTTCCAGAGAATACTAAAAGGCCAAGGTGTATACTCTTCTGGGGGCAAAATAAGACCATTAAACAGTGAAAAACTAAACCACAGGTGCTCTTGTTGCCATTAAAGGAGTGCCCACTCTATCCCTCAGCACGCGCGCGCGCGCACACACACACACACACACACACACACACACCTTTCACTTAGCTTTCTAAGGTAGGATCCATCCCTGTGTTCCTCCAGTAATTTTCAGATCCTGCCACCAGGTGGCAGGAGAAATCAATGTCAAGAAGCTGAATCTCGGAATAGAATTAGAAAATGTCAGGATTCCGGAAGGATCCACAAGAACTCCAAATCCAAACTGTGTTGTATGAATGAGGGAGTTGAAGCTTGGGAGAATGTGACCTGCTCAGTAAGGACCTTAAGGACTAGGCCCTCAGTGACCTGTGTCCTGTTACTCCACCAACTCATGCTTGATTTTATTTTTAACTTATTAAGGAAAATTTTAGCATCCACCAAAGTAGGAGAATAATAAAATGTTTTTCTAGGTACCTGCCAGCCAATTTCAGCAATTAGCAACATCCTGACATCTTCCTATACTTTATATACTTTTTCCTTCCATGCTGTATTATTGCTATTATTATTTTGAGACTGAGTCTCACTCTATCACCCCAGCTTACTGCAACCTCTGCCTCCTGGGTTCAAGCACTTCTGCCTCAGCCTCTCAAGTAGCTGGAATTATAGGTGAGTGAGACCACGACAGCTAATTTTTGTATTTTTAGTAGAGACGGGGTTTCACCATATTGGCCAGGCTGGTCTCGAACTCCCAACCTCAGGCGATCCATCCACCTCAGCCTCTCAAAGGGCTGGGATTACAGGCGTGAGCCACCACACCCAGCCCATGCTGTGTTTTTATACCAAGGACCCAGGAGTACTACATTGCTTCGCTAAATCAACTTTAAAATCTCTGTGAGCCATTAATTCAAAAAATTGTTAGTGTCTGCTACGTGCAAAGAACTGTAGGATATAAGCAACTGTAACACAAAAGGAAGTACGGCACAATACTTTGGGGCATGAATCATGTGTGCTGTAAGTTTTTTTCATGTTTATTCATTCTTGTGTTTCAGTAAGTGGAAAAATGCAATACAACTTGGAATTGCAATATTTGCTGGATTCCTGGGGCCAGAGACCTAAAGTTAAAATCAAAGTCATATACTTGGCCTTTAAAGGCAGTTATAGGCCTTGGGCTAACAGAAGGATTTCCTGACCCCATATATCCGTCACCTCACTCTAGAAAACGGCAAGTTGGAACGAGATGGGAGAAATATTAGATACCTTAAAAAAGATACAAGAGGCAGAAGACAGGTCAGGTGTTTGTCGCTTCTGGAAACAGCAGCTGAGGGGTCAGGACAACCCTACAAGAGCAAACCTCATTCAGTTCCTAAAAGTAAAATCAAGATGGCCTCACACACACACAAAAAGGGCATTTTTCTTATGATCATTACTACCAGAGATGGCTTTAAACCAATAAAACACATTTTAAAATTTCATAAACCTAACATCTGAGAATAAGGTTATCCAGAGTATGGTTTACCACATTTTATTTCACTTTATAAGTTGAAAATCTGTGTCATGTTATAGAAAGGAGAGTGGAAACCTGCCCCTGGTCCCAGCTCTGCCTATTGGAAAGTTATCTGGCCTAGAGGAGGGCAATTGTCTTCATTCCTTTCTCTTCCACTGGACCACCTTCCTATCAGAACAAAACAAAGCAAAAGTCATCTGTTTCTTTTCTTTTTTCTTTTTCTTTCTTTTTTTTTTTTTTTTTTTTTTTTTTTTTTTTTTTTTTTTTTTTTTTTTTTTTTTTTTTTTTTTTTTTTTTNTTTTTGAGATAGAGTCTTGCTCTGTCACCCGGGCTGGAGTGCAGTGGCAAGATCTCAGCTCACTGCAACCTCTGCCTCTGGGACTCAAGCAATTCTCCCACATTAGCCTCCCAAGTAGCTGGAATTAAAGGCCCACACCACCACGCCAGCTAATCTTTGTATTTTTAGTAGACACAGGTTTTTGCCCAGGCTGGTTTTCCTTCCCACTTCAGCCTCCCATAATGCTGAGATTACAGGAGTCAACCACTATGTCCATTCGATCATCTGTTTCTTTACAAGCCCAGGATTTATCAGCTGTTTGTTGAATCAGGTGCTTCGCCTGAACACCCAATCTTTGCCTCTCTCATCCTCCAAATTTCTCTAGGTATTATTCATGGAAGAACATCCATCTTTTGGCTCTAACTTTAATTTTGCAATCTGCACTTTTTTCTTAGAATGAAGAAAATTTTCTTGAGAATGAGAACACATCAGGAAACAACTACTCGATAAGAAGCAGAGCTACGCAAAGAGGCGAGCACACGAACAGCAAACAGGTATGGCAGGACAGTGGTGTGCGACTCCAGTGCCATGGCAACCGCAGTGCAGCAGGCACCTGAGAACAGTGGGCACAGAAAGCATGGTGCCCCGCTGGCATGCAGAGGAACAGATTAAGTGGTAATTCAAGTGTGTGGGCACAGTCATAAAGAAAACACACATGCCCAAACAAAGAGATTTTGTTTTTATCCACCTGTCCTCAGAGTTCCCTGATGGGAAAAGCATACCCAGGTTTTCGCTGACACTTCACTATTAGGAGTTTCAAGCTTCATTTCAAGGAAAAAGGCACTGGCTTAGACAAAAGCATCTGAATTTTAAGGTAAATGACAGAAACAAGAGAAACGCTCTAATATGGTTCTAAAACTGTGTCTATCATGCCCTAGAATTCCTTAGTAGCTTTACACCGGTCTGAGGGACTCCTGCTTAATTTCACTTATATGCTGAATTCTGGACAGGAGTTTATTTAAAGATGGCTTCCTGTTGCTAAGAAGGTAAACAAATTACCCATGTAGGTCATCCCTTAAAAAGTAACCCAGGGCTGTGTGCAGTGGCTCACGCCTGTAATCCCAGCACTTTGGGAGGCCGAAGCAGGTGGATCACTTGAAGTCAGGAGCTCGAGACCAGCCTGGCCAACATGGTGAAACCCCATCTCTACTAAAAATACAAAAATTAGCTGTATGTGGTGTTGGTCATCTGTAATCACAGCTACTCTGGAGGCTGAGGCAGGAGAATCCCTTGAACCCAGGAGGCAGAGGTTGCAGTGAGCCGAGATCACGTCACTGCACTCCAGCCTGGGAGACAGAGCGACACTCTCACACACACACACACACACACAAAGTAATTTGGGGTGCCGACTAGTGTGTCATTTTGTGAGGTAAAAAAATCACTTTTTAAAGTAGAAAATTTGAAAAAGTTATTGTAGCAAAATTTGGAAGACCAAAAAAGGCTCATAATTCAAGAAAAAGAGTCAGTGCTGAACATCTCGGAACACAGCTTTTTTTAATGCAAACATACGCCCACAGGCATATGTCATCTGTATCGGAATCATACCATGCATAGTACAGTGTTTGGTAACTGTCTATTTCGCTTAATTGATTACAAAAAATGTTCACTAAATATTCTTCAACAAACAAAAAAGAAAACAATACTTATGTCCACATAAAAACCTACGCATGGATGTTTAGAGCAGCTTTATTTGTAATTGCCAACACTTGGAAGCAACCAAAATGTTCTTCGGCAGGTGAATGAATAAATAAACTGGTACATCCAGACATGCAGTGTCTTCCAGCACTAAAAAGAAATGAACTATCAAGCCATGAAAACACACGAAGGAACCTTAACTACGCATTACTAGGTGAAAGAAGGCAATCTAAAATGGCTACATACTGTGTGATCCCAACTATACGACATTCTGGGAAATGCAAAACTATGGAGACAGCAAATAGTCAGTGCTTCCCAGGCATTGGGCGGGGGGGTAGGGACAAATAAGAAGATTTTTAGGGCCATGAAACTAGTGTGCCTGATACTACAATGGTGGACACATGTCATCATACATGTGTCCAAACCCATAGAATATACAAGACCAAGAGCGAGTCTCACTGCAGATTTTGGGTGATGATGATGTGTCCATGTAGGCTCATCCGTCATAGCAAATGTGCTTCTCTGGGTTCATTTGATAGTGGGGAAGGTGAGGGTGGGTAGACAATACATGATAAATCTCTATACTTTTAGCTCCATTTTGCCGTGAACTTAAACTGCTCTTTTAAAAATATTTTTAAAATATTTTTTCAAAAAAACAAAAATTTAGGGGATGTGAAGGCTGAGGAGTAGCTACTGGATTTGATAGCAATGGGCCTTGGGTGACCTTGGCAGGACCCATTCAGGAGAAGCTCAATCACAGTGGGTGGAGAAGCGGGCAGGATGTGAGGAAGTGACTTCCAAAGAGTAAATACAACTCTCTCCAGTGGCCTGGCTGCGAAAGGAAGGAGGGGGGCAGATGTCCCACGATTGTGGGAGCCAAGTTGTTGTTTTCAAAAGACGAGAAAAGATTGAAAAATAAAAGACAACAATAGTAATGTCAGACATCCCATAGATAGCAGATCACTTGGGGTACTTTCACTGCAAGAAAATAATAATGATGATCATTTAAATCAAATAGTTACCAAACATTGACTATTGGCTAATCTGGGAATTAGGTAGAAAAAAATGAGTAAGACTTCTCCCCAGCCCCTCCTCAGTAGCTGCAGCTTGGACTCAGCTGGTCTCTCTTCCAATTATCCTCTTACCTTCCTAGTTCCTGGGGTCCAGCCCAGAAAAGGAAGGTAATCTGAATAAGAAGAACAATGGAGTTTGGCCTTGAGCAATTATAGGATTTTTGAGAATTTTTTCAGCTCAGACACACACACTAATGATTTATTTCTATGATTTCTGTTAAAGAGCATCAAAAGCCACACTGGATATGACAGAAGACAAATGCTGAGATTTGCCATTATATCTCTTAGAGCACTCAGACTGCTCCGCCTGTATCTATTTCCTCCCCCACCAGCTTCTATACCATTGGTTACAAGAGCCAGGCTTATTATTTGAGACATTATTGGAGACTGGAGACAGGTAGGAAATACTCTGTCATCCTGGAAATAGGATGGGTCATGGATATTTGAGAACTCGAACTGTACCTAGAAAGATTGTCCATGAAAAAATGGGCCAGAGATGTCCTACACCCAATTATGTAGAGCAAGGGCTAGTTGAGTAAGTGAAATAGTCCCCTTTAGCCCAACTGATAAGAGGATCCTCATTCCCAAGGGGAGGTTTATCGGCTCTTGAAGGTGCCAAGCTAGTGTTCATATCCACAGACCAAGCCTTGGGCTGCCAGGGAAATAAATCCAGATTTGGTTTCAGTCCTTTGGAAACCGGGGCTGGCCAAGTACTAAGGGAGACTTATGCAGCTTCTGGTATTAACTTCATTTAGCACTTAGCTGAAAACTTACAGAGCTGGGGTTGAATAATTACAGGAGAGACAGGAGCAAAAAGCGCAAATACAAGCCTGTTCCCTTAAGAAAAGGAGAAAATACCAACCGCTCCTTTGGAAGGAAAGGAAGAGTTCAATGTGATCCTGGGATTTTTTGTGTGAGATTGTAAGAGGGGGAGAAAAATGGCTGTGTGGTAGATAATGGGAGCCATCTTCTTGCGTAATAATTTTAAAGGACCTATTGAAAGTTCTTTGCCAGAGTTCTGAGCAATGAAACCAGGGTCCATTATGCCCAAGATGCTCATCATTCCATCTCTGCTCCAATGTTTGATTTCCAGGGCGAAGAACAGGTCACAGTTGAACCAGATTCTCCAAGAAACAAAGAAGACATGGAGGATGATGACGAGGAGATGCAGCCAAAAGGGTACAGCCTTTAAAACAGGGAAATAACCAGGCCTACCTCCCATTTGGTGTTATTACTTTGTTTTATCCCTATTTGATTTTTTTTTTTTTTTTGAAACAGAGTCTCACTTTGTCACCCAGGCTGGAGTGCAGTGACACCCTCTCAGCTCACTGCAATCTCCGCCTCCCAAGTTTAAGCGATTCTCCTGTTTCAGCCTCCTGAATAGCTGGGACTACAGGCGAGCGCCATCATGCCTGGGTACTTTTTGTATTTTTAGTAGAGGCAGGGTTTCACCATGTTGGCCAGGCTGGTCTTGAACTCCTGACCTCAAATGATCTACCCACCTCGGCCTAGCAAAGTGCTGGGATTACAGGCGTGAGCCACCATGCCCAGCCTCCCATTTGATTTTTAATATCTATTATAATTTATTAGAGATAGTCGCCACCACCCATCTTTCTACCCTCCCTACCCAACGCCCTTTCCAGAAAAATTAATGAAGCTCTAGGATGATCACTGTGGCCAATTTAAACTGCTGATGTTCTGGGAACCCAATATGCAGATTTAAATTCACCCAGGGCAGTCTTCTAATTAAAAGTGTAAATTACCAACTAATTGCTCCAGCACATACGAATGTAGTTAATTCATCTTCTCAATGTTCATCAATAGCAACTGATTGCTCAAAATCCAATCCACTTTAAATCCCAACAAACTGTTGTTCTTACCTTGTAGTAGCCTCAAAGTATTCCAAGCCCTTACAACTTCATAAGGTAGGAAACATGAGATTAGTTTCTTTATGTTTTGGACCAGAAAAATGAACCTCAGAGAAGTGACTTCCTCAAATCAGCTAGGAGAGGAAGAGAGCTAGGTCACAATTTCAGCTTCTGATTCCTAGCCCAGGGTCTGCTACTCTATCATAACCCTACAGTATTCATCCATCTTCTAAATTCCTATTTGAATTTTATTTGCATTTCTATGTCTCTGAGGAAATTTTTATTTTTTTTTAGAAACGGGCTTGCTCTGTCACACAGGACGGAGTTCAGTGGTGCTAATTTTACATCTAGAAATAGATTTTAACTTTTTTTTTTTGAAACGGAGTCATGCTCTGTCGCCGAGGCTGGAGTGCAGTGGTATGATCTCAGCTCACTGCAGCCTCCACCTCCCAGGTTCAAGCAATTCTCCTGCCTCAGCCTCCCAAGTAGCTGGGATTACAGACACATGCCACCATGCCCAGCTAATTTTTGTATTTTTAGTAGAGACAGGGTTTCACCATGTTGGCCAGGCTAGTCTCCAAGTCCTGACCTCAGGTGATCCACTTGCCTCAGCCTCCCAAAGTGCTGGGATTACAGGTGTGAGCCACCATGCCCGATCAGAAATAGATTTTAATTTAAATGTAGAAATTTAAATCTATTCCATCTAGCCTGGGCAGCAAAGCAAGACCCTGTTGTGATTTCTGTCTAGCTTACTGCTGCCTCTAAATCCTGAGCTCGAGTGATCCTCCCACCCTAGCCTCTCAGGGACTACAGGTGGAACTTCGTTTTTATGTATCAGAATATATTTCTGGGGTTGGCCAGAAATAGGGTTGAGAGCTCTTGTCACATATACGTCATCCCAAATATTTACCATATCAGAAACATAACAAAGTTTTATGCTTCATTTTACTTTATGCGTCTCTGACCCGGAGATACTGAGAAATTGCTTTGGGTGGTCAGAGGTGCTCAGATTTCGCTCATGTTAATGAGACTGAAACAGCCATCAGGAGGTTGGGAATTATTCAGCCTAGATAACCAAATAACCGAGTGTCTACTTCCAGCTACTCCGCTTTATGCAGAAGTCAGATTGCCGTAATGGACTACACACATTCCCTGCAATTAAAGAATCTGAGTCCACCTACAGTATATGGATGTGCCCTATTAAATGTCACCCTCTGCCACTGCTACTTTAACATATCTTCAACTGAGAATAATACATCTTTAGCTTTTCCCAAATCAAAAAATGTCTTCACTACACTTTTATTCTAGAGCACTGTTTCTAATTCTCAGTACACATATTCACACACATACATAATGGTGAATGTTTCATGAAGTGATACCTATCATTCTTATGTATGAATGATACACTGTAATACTTTTGATACTTTTATTCTTTCCTTCCTTTTTTTTTTAAATTGAGGCAGGGTGCTGTGGCACAATCACAGCTCACTGCAGCCTTCACCTCTCGGGCTCAAGTGATTTACTCATGCAGCTGGGACCACAGGTTTGTGCCACCATACCCAGCTAATTTTTATTTTATTTTATTATTATTATTATTATTATTATTTGTAGAGAAAAGTTCTCACTGTGTTTCCCAGTGTGGTCTCAAAATCCTGGGCTCAAATCATCCTTCCACCTTGGCTGGTGCTGGGAGTACAGGCATGAGCCACCACACGTGGCCTCCTTCTGTTTTAATAGTGGCTACTATGTGGACTTCATAACCTACTAATGAAGTCCCAACTCAGAGCTGTAAAATACTGTTGCACATAAGCAATATGCAGTCTCATTTCACTCATCTATCAGTCAATACATGTCTGTTGAACATCCTTAATATCCAATATTATATTCATTGTGCTGTATGGCTCACAGACATCTATTCTCCAGGATCTCTGGCCCTGGGAGACTGAGAAATTCTCTTGTGTGGTCAGAGGTACTCAGGTTTCACTAAGGTTGATGGGTTGGGAATTATTCAGCCTAGGTAACCAAATGACTGGTTATTAACCAAATAACCAGTATTTCCTGCTACTGGAATGGGTAGGTAATGGGTTCATAACAAAACACAATAAAAGAAGACAGTAAGAATAAAGTTCAGAGGCATGTGTCTGTCTGAGGAGATGCAAGAGGACTTTTTAGAAGCCAAAAGCTTGAGCTGTCCCCCAAAGCTTGAGAGGTGGCTGACCTTGGAGGTATAGGCAAGACTGTTGGAAGGCGGGAAGTGGAGGCACTGGCCAAGGGAATGCAGGTCTCCTAGCTCGGGGCCACGTCCTCTGAAGTCCTGGAGCTTGGGAATCATCTATATGGGATGAGAAATGGTCATTTTAGAAGTACTACTCCATGGTCTGGAAAGGACGATGGGGAAATGTGCAAGAAGTTTCACCCAGACTCAAGTGGGAGAATGGGAGGCCTCCAGAGAAAGGGGCATCTACATGGGAAGAAGATCCCCAGAGAAGGAGAGAGCCATGTGGCTATGACCCTAGCCTCCCAGCTCACTCCTGGGGAACTGCTGGACACCACTCTCCTCTGAAGACATGACCAGACCTACACATTGCCCACACACTACCCACCCACCCCATAACAGAGCCCTGGATGGAAATAGACATTCCAATAACTCCAGAGCTTTCTGAGAAAGCTGTGACAACCCTTTGGTTAATAGCCCTAACATCCAGGAAATCCTACTTTGCATTTTAAGCATGCCCGTGAAGTCCATCAGTCTTGGACTAACAGGGATGGTGAAGGCGGAGAGAGCCACCAACTTGCTCAAACTTTGCCAAACCAAGAGGGATGACAGAGTTCCTTGGCTTTTTATTTTCTAACAATAAACACGTAATAGCCATTGGTTAAAAGCTAGCAGAGGATCTTGTAGCGTGCCAGAAACACTCTCTTCCTGTGACTATTTCAGCTTTGGTTAGTTATCCATCTCCCCTGCTCTGTTCCCGGAAGCATGTGGTCTGCACCTCCCTAACCCCTCAGGGCTTGGCACACTTATTCAGTGATGGTGATCACTGAATGGTCATGGCTGACTCTAGTCTTAAATGAAATGAGTTTCCCACTTCTATTTTGTAAGACATACACCTCAGACATTTGTTTGTTTGCTTTCTTGGTTTACAAAGCCTAATCTAGCCTCAGCATGCAGTTTATTTCATCTTTTTGGTGTTCACTTCTCCCTGCCTTTTTGCTTTCGTGTTGCAGGTGTTTGGAAAGGAGGTATGACACAGCATGTGGTTTCTGTAGGAAACACAAAACCACTCTTCGACACATCATCTGGGGCATTTTATTAGCAGGTAAATAGCCAAGAGGGATAGGGATACCATTGTCTTTTTGTCAGGGATTCCCCTAAATATTAACTTTATGTAGAAAGAGATTAAAGCTTTCTCTTCCCCTAGACCTCACTGAATCTTCCAGGGAGGTAGAGAAGTCAGTCAAGAAGCCGTTTATAGGGAAAGCCTGTGCAAATCGTTTTCCTACCCCATTTAGGAGGCTGGAAGCTAATTGTTTTAGTCACTTACCCTCCGCATTCTTATAGCCTTTGTTACTGTCATGTGGATTTTAAGGGGTGCATTGGTTCACACAAATTCAGAAAACACACGTGATTAATGCTTTATGTGAATACAACATGAGTAGCCTAGCACCGTCTAGTCCACCCCGCTTGCCTGAAGGCAGGACAAGAATGTGTCCTGTGTTTACTCCCTCCAGAACAAAGAGCTCCTTTGCTCACTTTATTTGCTTTTTGTTTTGTTTTTGTTTTGCTGTGTTGTTATTTTTCTTCTTGAAGCTCAGCACACAGAACTTGGCCCATTTTAAAGAACACGCCTGTCTATAAAATGTAAGCACCCCCATCCAAGGTCACAGACATAAAGCCAAGGCTGCTGCACCGCCAAGTTCAGTGGTTTTGCTGATGCTCCGACAGTTGGAAAAGGAAAACAGTAAGGGTGGTGAACTTTATGAGTACTGGGCCAGGTAGTATTTTAGGCTTTTCAGTATTTCAGACATAAGATCAAAACCATGCCACTCTGCCACTGTAGTAAAAAAGCAACCATAAACAATACATAAGTAGACAGGCATGGCTGTATTCCAGCACAACCTTACTTGTAGAACACACATACAGTCAACTGAAGAATCAATCACAAGGTTTATAAACTTGGAAAGGAAAGCTTTATTTCTCATAAAGGGTTGCAGCCTGCAAGGTGGCCATTCTGACAGGCTGGGAAGCATAGTCTCCAACAGAAGCCAGAAACAAGAACTTTGAGGGAGGGAAGAATAAGACAGGAATTTATGCTGAAAGGGTTGGCTAAGTATAAATATCCAATAAGCTATAGGAGGAGTCATGAATATTTACAAAAGGAGACACATGCACATGGACAATTGAGATTCATGCCTCTCTGTGAATAATGTGTATAAAAAATAGCAGTGTTACCATGATCTGAGGGTGGAGTTTTCAGCCCTGTGAAGTCAAAAGGTAAAGAACACAAAAACCCTCACTGTGCATCCTCCAAGGCTGGCCAGAAACATCCCATGGTCAGCTGTCTCTTATCAGGAAGAAATGCCTTGTGAAACTGGTGAGCTATCATGCCAAAACTCTAAAGAGGCCGGGCGCGATGGCTCACAGCTATAACCCCAGCACTTTTGGAGGCCGAGGCGGGTGGATCACCTGAGGTCAGGAGATCAAGACCAGCCTGACCAACCTGGTGAAACCCTGCCTCTACTAAAAATACAAAATTAGCTGGGCGTGGTGGCACATGCTTGTAATCCCAGATACTTGGGAGGCTGAGGCAGGAGAATCTCTTGAACATGGGAGGCGGAGGTTGCAGTGAGCTGAGATCACACCATTGTACTCCATCATGGGCAACGAGAGCAAAATTCCATATCAAACAAACCAACAAAAATCTAAAGAAAGAAGAGGAGTCTGGTCACCACCTCAGATGATTGGCTAAAGGTTTTAGAGAAGTGAGTCTTCCATTTCTTGTTTTCCAGAGCTGGTTTCTGCTTGTTCCTTAGGAAGGAATTCTGGTTAAAGGTGAATAAGTAAGGGGCATACTGAGGCATGTCTGACCTCCCATCCTGTCATGGCTGGGAACTCTAAGGTTTTTCTGGGATCCCCTTGGCCAGGATGGGGTCGGTTCAAAACACAAAAATACAAATGTACTTGCCACCTACAAAAGCAAGTGGCAGGCCAGGTTTAACCTGCAGACCATCTTTGCGGACCTTTAAGAATAGGAAACCTTACTCTTATCCTGCAATCTGCTCTTCCCAAGCAGCCACCTCGGTAACTGACCCTACCTCTTTTTCTAGGAGACTCTGTGTCACTTAGAGAAGTGGTCTGTTGTTGGTAGGTCTTTGGTAGGTCCATTTTTTCACTCAACTTTAGGCCAAATCTGAACTGCAAACCACAAGAATCAGTATCCCTTTGCCAGTGGCTGCTTCAACACTCGGCCTTTCTCTGATAGTACTCACCTGCCGAGACTGAATACCAGGAGTAAAAATGGACAGTACTGAGAGACCCAATGATCAGGCACCAAGATTCAAGAATCAGAAAGTCTTGTAAGAATAAAAAGACCCAGCACCCTATCTTCCTAGCATTCGTGGTGAGAATTTTCAAGACTTGCTTTGAAAAATATCAAAAGCCCCCATCAGAGAAGCCAGTAGCTATATCAAGAGCATTCCTGCATTCAATGATGGCTTAATTAAACCTCCCCTCACCGGAGCCAGATCAAAGCTGGAGGCTGGAGACTGGAGGCATGTCCCAGTGGTTAATGATGTTCAATGTCTGTTTTTGCTTCCTGGACAGGTTATCTGGTTATGGTGATTGCAGCCTGTGTGCTGAACTTTCACAGAGCCCTTCCTCTTTTTGTGATCACCGTGGTTGCCATCTTCTTTGTTGTCTGGGATCACCTGATGGCCAAATATGAACATCGAATTGATGAGATGCTGTCTCCTGGCAGAAGGCTTCTGAGTGGCCATTGGTTCTGGCTGAAGTGGTAAATGCAATTGGTTCTCTTATTTCAGTTAAGAGAGATAGTAGTCTCTTCCAACACCGTTTCAAAAATGTGTTCTGAAATTGCTTCTTCATTTATGGGATATGGAAGCCAGAAACACCTTAGGGAGTTACAATGTCTTCATTTTACAAACAGGAAATCAAAGCCTAGATGAGGGAATGACTCATTTGAAATGTGTCCAAATGTCCTCACAAACTGCCTTAATGTCAAGTATATTAAATGATAAAATGTTGTCCAAAAGATGTTGAGCATACAACGTTCCATGTGCTATGTTAGGGAGAGACACCTCCATGCCTACATATCAGGAAGTAGTTAGAAATATAGAATAGACCGAAAGTGTTGTCATAGCAGGATAGCTTTCACTCTCCCTCTGACCTGTCAGTGGAAGGGCACCATGATCAATCAGTAACATCTGTGCTGCCACAAGATATGGAACAGCACAGATGCCATCTAATCTCCGTGCCTGTAAATAAACAATTGGTTTATAAGTAAAAACTGATGGAGATTGCTGATGATGTGTCTGCAAAGAGCTTTCATTTTTACCAACTTCTTTTCTTATACACGTTATATACATTCTCTTTACGATTTATTTACAAAATGAGGATCATAGAACATATTCAATCTTGAATTTGATTATAGTTCCTGTATGGTTGACCATTTATTTTACCTACAAAATCTTTTCTATTTTAAACGTTACGATGAACACAAATCTTTGTATCTAAAATGTTACGATGAACACAAATCTTTATATCTATTTATGATTTGTTTATTTTTATTTATTTTTTTGAGAAGGAGTCTCACTTTTGTCACCCAGGCTGGAGGGCCATGGTGCAATCCCTCTCACTGCATCCTGTCTCCCTGATTCAAGCAATTCTCCTGCCTCAGCTTCTCGAATAGCTGGGACTACAGGTGCCCGCCACCATGCCCAGCTAATTTTTGTATTTTTAGTAGCCAGTATTTCACCGTGTTGGCCAGGCTGGTCTCAAACTCCTGACCTCAGGTGATCCACCTGCCTTGGCCTCCCAAAGTGCTGGGATTATAGGCATGAGCCACAATGCCTGGCCTATTATGATTAATTTAAGTCAACTGGTATCTCATTCCTCACATTTCTTTATTGACTAGTGAATCCAAATAATTGTTTTTTTTTTTTTTTTTAGACAGGGTCTCACTCTGTCACCCAGGCTGGAGTGCAGCGGCGAAACTTTGGCTCACTACAACCCCTGCTTCCTGGGTTCAAGTGATTCTGCTGCCTCAGCATCCTGAGTAGCTGGGATTACAGGCACTCACCACCATACCTGGCTTAATTTTTGTATCTTTCGTAGAGATGGGGTTTCACCTTGTTGGCCAGGCTGGTCTTGAACTCCTGATCTCAGGTGATCCATCCACCTCAGCCTCCCAAAGTTCTGGGATTACAAGCATGAGCCACCACGCCTGACCCCAAATAATTTTTTAATCAGGCTTCTTTTCCTCTGATTTCTTCCCATGCCTTTTGCTCATTAAGAATCTAAAATGAGCAAACGTTGCTTTGATGTTGAAGACTGCTAGCACTTTTTTTCATGACCCATGGGGCTATGGTCAAAATACAACTTAGTTTTTTCATTCATCATTCTTTCCATTTTATTCAATGTGAGATATCTACCCTATAATTTATAAAAATGCTGAAAGCCCATGACCCTTCTGAACACTCTTAGTAATGGTCCAATGTCCACAGGCTTTCTTTTTTTTTTTTTTTTTTGACAGAGTCGTGCTCTGTCACCCAGGCTGGAGTGCAGTGGTGCCATCTTGGCTCACTGTAACCTCCACCTCCTAGGTTCAAATAATTCTCATGTCTCAGCCTCCTAAGTAGCTCAGCCTCCCAGCTTTTTTTTTTTTTTTTTTTTTTTTTTTTTAATGTATTTTTACTAGAGAGAGGGGTTTCACCATATTGCCCAGGCAGGTCTTGAACTCCTGGCCTCAAGTGATTCACCTGCCTTGGACTCCCAAAGTGCTGGGATTACAGGTGTCAGTCACTGTGCCCAGCCCATTTTTTAAATTGTTCATTGTTGTGATCATAGATGTATATATATTTACAAGGTAGATGAGATATTTTGATACAGGCATCACAGGCATTTTTTAACATCAGAATATGCTGTCCCATACAATAATGAGAACTGCAAACTTGACCCAGTGCCCTAGCTTTCCTCCCCGACTTGGGTCTGAGTGTCCCCTTTCTCCCTGTTGCTTGCTCCCCTGCCATCCTCAAAGCCAGTATCAGGCTGGACCCCTGCTCTGGGTATGAAGCTGGCCTCCTTGAGAGGAAGGGCCTATGAAGTACTAGAGCAACCCTTTCCCATAGGACCCTGTGTCCTACAGCAACTGTCCAGAGCTTTTCCCTCAGCCTCTCTCTGAGGGACCTCCTCTCCCTTCAGGCGGCCCCCTGAGCAGGACCCAAGAGCAATTCTCTCCCTTAAGGCTAACGTGGGATCTACCAGGAAACTTCACATATCCTTGAGCTAATAAACTGGGCTTGTGCAATCCCAACACAGCAGGCTTTCTAGCTCTGCTGTCCAAGCCATGAGTCCTGAGTCAGACTTGTCATGCTCGCTGGACATGCCAGGGGAGGCAGAACTCGCTTGCTCTAATGTCTGATGTTGCTCTCGGCTCCTGGTGAGATTCCCCAATGGCAGATAACATATTCCAAGTTCTCCCTTAAAGGGAAGCAGGTAACACCTCCCTCACCCCTCAAAATGAAGATAAAGAATCCCAGCAGCTCTCTCAAAAAAATCACCAGACAGTCCTCTCCAAACGTGCTTCCTCCTCTCTGGCGCCTTCATGCATCCTTGAACAGGTGAAGGGTCCAAGAGCTGTAGACTAAGAAGACCCAGTCCTTAATTTCTTAGCTATTTGCCTTGATAGCCACAACCAAAATGATTCTGTCGCAGTTTCCAAAAGCACAACTTACAGGTGCCAGAGTGTATTCACCTTGTTTTTACGTTTCTTTGTTAATTTAAGCCTGATGACTTGCAGCCGTGGCTCTTGCCTATAATCCAGCACTTTGGGAGGCCGAGGTGGGCAGATCACCTGAGCTCAGGAGTTTGAGACCAGCCTGGCCAACATGGTGAAACCCCGTCTCCACTAAAAATACAAAAATTAGCTGGGCATGGTGGCAGGTGCCTATAATCCCAGCCACTCGGGAGGCTGAGGCAGGAGAATTGCTTGAACCTGGGAAGTGGGAGTTGCAGTAAGCCTAGATTGCTCTGTTCTACACGAGCCTGGGCGACAGAGCAAGACTCCATCTCTCAAAAAAGAAAAGAATTTAAGCCTGATTATGATTCTCAAGTCAGCACAACAAAATAATACCAGTGCTTCCCTTCTGTTCTCTTAGGGTGATCTGGAGCTCCCTGGTCCTAGCAGTTATTTTCTGGCTGGCCTTTGACACCGCCAAATTGGGCCAACAGCAGCTGGTGTCCTTCGGTGGGCTCATAATGTACATTGTCCTGTTATTTCTATTTTCCAAGTACCCAACCAGAGTAAGTATCCAGTTGATCTTTCAGGTTCTTTTTTTCTTTTTCCCCGATATGTAAATTGCTCAAAATACTGACTGTGAGAGAATCACAGTATTATTCAGTATTTTTCTTACCTTGAAGGGATTACTTTAAATGGCCAGGGTACCCTATCTTCCTGAACTTTCATGGTACTGTCTGTTACTATCTCATGTTCCATTCTCAGTCATTTTCCAGTTACATAACCAGTGAGTCGTTCTCTCCCTGTCGAGTCTAATTACTTCTCATGTAACCTCCATCAAACACCCAGAGAAAGCTCATCCATTTTGATCCAGATTTCCCCAGACCAGTAAAAAATCTAATATTTTTCCATTGGACCCTGCAGTTCATCAAAGTCCTATGCAGTTTCGGCATTTATACTCCAAAAATTTGTCCTTATACAATTTTCTTTTAAATATTGAACCCAACTGTCATCCTGGTTCTATCCACTGGTAACCCATGAAATGGGCAAGCATTCCGAGGCATTGAAGCTCTCACATGTAACTCACAATGGCAACCTTTGGAAGGCTTTACCAATTAAAAGCTTGACTCAAGTTAGGAAACATTAATCAGAGACCGAGTTCAGCTAACATGATCCAAGTTATTTGCCCTGCTGAGGTGAACATCTCCTGGTGTGTGCCTCCGATACCATAGTTCTCCGAAGCCACTCACCTCCGTACCACAGATGAAAGCAAATGACTGTCCATTCCTGCTGCACATCCTGAGTCTGAGTTAGAGTTTATTGGTCTCTTTTACAATGAAATGAGGGCCTCTTGATGGGACAATATTTTACTTAATTCACTTACAGGTTCTCAGATCAACAAACCATGGACACACAGAGAAATCATGTTCTGCCTTTCCATTTTCCAGACGGGGACATAATTATATGTATCCAGTACTTACAGCTTGACTAGGATGGCAGGATCCTGCCTCCTTTAATGGCCCTTCTTAGACCTCCTGTTTCTATCTAAGTAAATTATCAGGAAATAATGGTTACTTACATGCATTCCCTGGACTGAAGGCTTGAAACTCAGTTTTAGGGAGAGGGAATGCAATTCTGAGTTCGTTTTTGTTTTTGTTTTTTTTCTTGAGAGGGAGTCTCGCTCTGTTGTCCAGGCTGGAGTGCAGTGGTGTAATCTCTGTTCACTGCAATCTTTGCCTCCTGGGTTCAAGTGATTCTCCTGCCTCAACCTCTGAAGTAGCTGGGATTACAGGCATGTGCCACTATGCCCAGCTTCTTTTTGTATTTTTAGTAGAGATGGGGTTTCGCTATGTTGGTCAGGTTGGTCTTAAACTCCTGAGCTCAGGTCATCTGCTCACCTTAGCCTCCCAAAATGCTAGGATTACAGGCGTGACGCACTGTGCCTGGCCTGAGTTTTTTAAGGTATGGTTCTATAAAGGGGTTCTCTGCTCATGAGAGCTTTAGCCTCCCAAAGAAGGTGGGTGGCAGGCCACATTTGAGAATGTGTCCAAGGAAATAATGATCCATTAGACATTTATACTGAGGCCTGCATTAGTTTTCCTACTGAGATATATCACTTGATCTTTCTGTATAGGTTTACTGGAGACCTGTCTTATGGGGAATCGGGTTACAGTTTCTTCTTGGGCTCTTGATTCTAAGGACTGACCCTGGATTTATAGCTTTTGATTGGTTGGGCAGACAAGTTCAGGTAAGTTTGGTTCAAAAGAATACCTTGATTTATGGTGCTTTTAATATTGGAGGTAATCCTCAAGATGTGTCAGAAATGGGTTTCTCTGTCTGCATGAGTTATCTCCAATTTTAATTCTGCATCATGAGTTAGACAAATAGCTTTGCTTATGTTTGATGTTAGTCGGTCTGGCTCGCTAACATTACTGCTGTTCCGTGCCTGTATAATCTCTCCCTTAACCCATCGCCACATCCTCCTGCCCAACTTCTCAGACATTTCCACAGACAGAGAAACAGGCTTCCTTTGCGTCCAGTGGTAACTAATGCCACCCTCAAGCCAAGTATGGCCTGCTAGAACACATTGCCACAATCAGCTCATTCTGTACCATTCTGGAGCCATACTGAATGTCAGAAACGTCAGGAAATTTGTATGCAGGACTATTTCAAAACTAGACTTCTATGCCATTCATTGGAGAGGGCAAAGCTGAGAACAGTAACTTTCCAAGTCCATCCAATAAGTTTGCTGGGTCCCTATCCTCTGCAGAGCCTAGCGTTCCCGTGTGCTATGTAATTTCTACTCATGTGGTTGGAATGAGATCTCTTTTTCTTTCTTTAACTCAGACTTTTCTGGAGTACACAGATGCCGGCGCTTCATTTGTCTTTGGTGAGAAATACAAAGACCACTTCTTTGCATTTAAGGTAAAATCAAACGTTTTTTCTATGTAGTCACTGCTATTTCAGCAGCTTCTCAGTCTTTGTAGATGTTCAGATAGAACTTAACTGACCAAAAACCAGTTATCTATCTATTGGGTTTGTCAGAGGTGTGCAATACATCACCACCCTTTTTCATTGACAAGCCTATCTGAAGTTAGTGGACTGCACACATTTTACTTTTTAACTATGGAATTAAGGAAAACATCTAGAGGAAGTCGGAAATATTCAAATACTAGAGGGTAGGGATCGTAGCCTTATCTAAGATACTTAGGAAAAATCAAAAGGGTAATAGCATCTTGGGCCTTCAGGGAAAGAAACATTATGTTCCTGGCAACAAGCAGGCATGTGGCAGTGAATGGCTGATGGGTCGAGGATCAGTGACAGCTCTGTATTCAGAAAGCCCTGCAGCCCCAGTCCCGGAGACAGCTGGTCAACAACATCAGCCTCTGTTTTAGAGCCATCTCCACGCTCAGACTTTCTCATCTCATCTCTCCTTCAGCACAGCCTTGCCTAGGTAGGCCTAGAGGATAGGCCTTCTCCTAACCAGAGTAGGCGCATTACTTTACAGGGGAAAGGCAGCTTGGCCCCATGGCTGGCCACAGTCAATTCCTTCTTGAGGCTCCCACTGTCCCAGAAAGCCCATCCTCCCCTGGGAAGCCCCTACAAACACTTGTCAACGAGTCAGAAAGATGCATTTGGGTTTTCCTTCAGCTTTCTTTTTTGTGATATGTAGTTATTCATACACTTCTAAATTGTTTTCTCACTTAGAGGCTCCAAATTTACCTCCAAATTACCCCGCTTCAGTTAAACCAACTTTTAGTCTGAATCTTATTTCAGCCTAAAATATCAAACAGCAGTTTAGCAGCAGGCTGTAGAGGAGAACCGCCACTGTTTGTAAAACGCATGCAGTTTATACAGCGTTTCCCTTAGCACCCTCCCCCAGCAACCTCTACCCAGCAGTTTAGCTGGTTTGATGTTTTAGGGCTGAGTTAACTCAGCCATCTCTGAAAGGCCAAAGGTTTATAGAGTGAGATAGAAATATGCTCATATCATGAAATGATATTGAAAATTGGAAAAAATGAAGAATTGGAAAAAATGAAGTCATAAAGAAGGAATAACTTGCTACCCAGACTTTACAGGTGTTTTCAGGCCTTCCCCCTCCCCTCTTCCAGGGCAATGGCCCCTATTCTTTCCTGCCAATGCAGAATCCTCTGCTAACATTCCAGAGATGAGCCTCTTTAACTCCCTTATGCTTTCAGGAAGGCACTGCCTACCCATTAAAGCCAATAAAAGGCTTATAGTGAGTGAGCTCTGAATACTGGCACAAAATGTCTTTTAATATATATTATTAATAGATTTTTCTAAATTGGATCCTGTGCAAATTGTCCTTGGTCATTCTGTGCCTTTGGTGGCAGCTTTCTCTGGCCAGTTAGCTGGGGAAGAGTGGGGAAGGGGTGCAGTAGGATGAGGCTGAGAAGGGACCCAGCCCACAGCTCTGTGTGGTCTATGCAGGGTAGAAAGTGTTCTCTACGGAAACACTGGCTGCACTGAAGGCACCCAAAGAGCATCAGGAAAACAGGATCTAGGAAAATGGCCCTTTTTTTTTTGAGACAGATTCTTGCTCTGTCACCCAGGTAGCAGTATGGTGCAATCTCGGCTCTGCAACCTCTGCCTCCCAGGTTTGAGCAATCCTCCTGCCTCAGCCTCCCCAGTAGCTGGTATTACATGCGTGCGCCACCACACATAGCTAATTTTTGTATTTTTAGTAGAGATGGGTTTCACCATGTTGGCTAGGCTGGTCGCGAGCTCCTGACCTCAGCTGATCCGCCTGCCTCAATCAGCCTCCCAAAGTGCTGGGATTACAGGTGTAAGCCACTGAGCCTGACCAGAAAATACAATGGTCTTTAACACAGAACTGAAGTCATTTCCAAAATGCATTCTCTTTTTCGTAATTTGAAAATCTATAGGTAAAATCACTATTATTTTAAAAGCTAGAAGAATGAATGTTTACTGCATAGAGGGCATGACAGATCTCTATTGACTTCAGTAGGGATGGCACCGTGTTTGAGAGGTCAAAGAAAAGACCTGGAGCCAGCGAATGAGACACAAGTTTTATTGAGAGGCTCACATGCAGGACAGTCCAGTGGCAGCAGGCTAGACAGGGGAACCACTACTGTTTGTAAACAGCAGACAGTTTATATAGCATTGTCTCTCAGCACCCTCCCCCAGCAACCTCCACCTCGCAACCTTCATTTAACCCGAAACAAAGGGCCTGGATCCCCTGTAGGGTCTGCTTTCCATGGGATGGACCAAGGGTTCAGATGTTTCTTATAGATAAGGAATGACTCTTTGGGTTGACCACTCCCAGCTTCCTTAGTTTGGAACTCCAAACACACATGCTTAGACCACAGGGTCATTCTCAGGGGATGCTGAAGCTATTGCTCTCAGGTGTGTCTGCCATCCAGTAAGAGGCACTATGTGTCAGCACCCACCATGCCTTACCTGATCTCTATAGCTATTCAGAATAAGGCTCTGAGGTTGCTCACAACTGATCTCAACTTAGGTTACTCTGCTAACTAATGGTGAAGCCCATGTCTTTTTTACATCAGGACAAGAGTATTTGCTGGCAGCCTTCAGTATTGATCTAGTTATCACAAATCCCCCCAAACTTCATTCCTTCTTTGAGCAAAAAAAAGCACACCATAGAAGAGAGGGGGGAAAAGTCAAGTCCTGTGACAAATTAGAATAAACAGCTGCCTGATTAAAGTACTTAGTTGAAGAGGAGTTTCCCGCATTTTCATGATGTTTCAGAGGAAGAAAAGGAGACAGAGAGGAGACCTGATACAAAACCTGCTGATGCAGCTGGGCCCAACATTAACTCATGATTGTTTCTGCCCCCGCCAGATCCTGCCGATTGTGGTTTTCTTCAGCACTGTGATGTCCATGCTGTACTACCTAGGACTGATGCAGTGGATTATTAGAAAGGTACTGGGGCGGGGAGGGGCTGGGTTACAGGTGCAGAGCTGATTATCTCAGACCTTTTATGCAGGTATTTACAAAATGGCTTTCTCTTCCTACCATTATCCACCAGCACCGCCTAAGTGGTTAGATTCAGGCCTCCAATCCTAAATGTGTCCACAGAGGGAATTTTATCTCAGGAACTTCTAATAGGGCTTTGATTTGCAAACCGCTGGATACCTTCATGAAACTATAGCAGTTACTTCTTTAGCGGGGAATTGAGGTCAGATACTGCTGGGGGCAACAGTGTTGTTCCTTCATCTTGGTTACCCACCCTGTGCTTATCTTTTTTTTTTTTTTTTTAGCTACTCCTTAATTATATGCTACATTGCTTAAGGAGGTTACAAAAGTAGACACTTCTGGTTTTGGAGGTGCTAGAGAAATCGAAGCAAGAAGGAGAAACAACTTTTCACTCCTGAGGGAGTTTTATAAGCATGAGCATGCAAGCACACACACACACACACACACACACCCCTGAAAAGTTCCTGTCCTTCCTGTTACCCTACCCTCTGTGAGTCCTATGCTCATGGGTTAGATCAGAAAATAAGGACCTCTGTCAGCTAATTTGGACTCACTTGAGCACAGAGCAGTGCAGCCAGTGCTTGGGGCACAGCCACAGCCCTCCTTGATCCCGAAAAATAAACCAAAATGTACAAAAAGGAAGAGAAAAGAGAGAAGAGAGACAGCGAACCTGAATAGAGGTAGCGGCAGAGATCAGAATGACAGCAGGAACTCCAAGGCCCATAATTTTCTGTTTAAATCCCAAAACACTTAGAATTGTTATGCTCTTGTCTAAACTAAAAAGCAAGGAGAAAGAATGCAACAGGAAGTCTTCATTCCCCATCGCTAATTGAAAGGGCAGTACAAAAGTGGAACAAAAAATCATGTTCATTTGAATTAAGTAAAAAATACCAAATCTCAAGTACATCCCCCTACATATGAGTGACCTTTGACAAAACAACTAAATTGTTCTGTGCTTTGGTTTCCTCTTTAATGAAATGAGCATAATAATATAGGACCACTCTCAGAGTTATTGTAAGGATTAATTGCTTTATCTGGATCAAGGGCTTAACACTGTGCCTGGAATGCAGTAAACCCTTCCATGAGCATGTTAGCAATTGTCATTTATTTCTTGTATACAACAGACCTATAGAAATTCATTTGTATGATGTTCAAAGTATATACAATGACTCAGACTTGCTACTCGAAAAAGAGGATTTGCTGGGCCTGTTCTCGGGGCTGAATAAGTTAAACTTACCTTTAGCACCATCATTAGCCTGCTGACAATTGGTGAAGCCCTCAACGTTTACTCTATTTAAGGATTTTAATCCCTACTTTGAAGTTTTGAGTATACAAAGAGTTCTTTGCTGACTTTGTCCCTTTCTACCTTTTAGGTTGGATGGATCATGCTAGTTACTACGGGATCATCTCCTATTGAATCTGTAGTTGCTTCTGGCAATATATTTGTTGGACAAGTAAGTTGTAACATCAACAAAACAAAACATCTGTTGAAATGGATCATCTTTTTCCAAAAAGCCAAATTAGAAAATAACACAATGTTGTCATTTCTTTTAGTGTAGAGAGAAGAGTGTCAAAATAAGAAACTCCCCATATTGGCAATGTCCAGATTCCAGAGAGAGAGGGCAGAAAGAGAGAGAGAGAGAGAGAGAGACAGAGATCCTTCTTAACAGTCTGGGTGTGATATTGTGGAATTCGGTTCTTGAATGTTTATGAAGAGGATGGAAGGTTGAGTTTATTAAAGCACAGACATAGAGTTTCTGATATAGATTCTCAATAAATCTGAATTTAGTGATTGTGAGGTTTCTGGTCAACACTTTAGAGGCTGGCAGCTCTTCCACTTGAATGGATTTCACTATCTCGAAGCAGCAAACATAGAACAGGCAGCCTCTCACTCTAAATGATAATGCCTATGGCAATGGAGGAGACCAAGAAAGCCTTTCCACCAACAACCACGCAACTGTGTAAACACTTGAGCTTATTCCTTATTCTCAGCTTGTCAAGGCAGGAGAATCTTGAACTTGGGAGGCAGAGGTTGCGGTGGGCCGAGATCATGCCATT
>NW_016107709.1:1027254-1045907 GCF_001604975.1 Cebus imitator
TGAACCCAGGAGGCGGAGGTTGCGGTGAGCCGAGATCGCGCCATTGCACTCCAGCCTAGGTAACAAGAGCGAAACTCCGTCTCAAAAAAAAAAAAAAAAAGACTATGCTTACTAGTCTGGAGCATAGTCTTTAGAGTGCGGGCCCATGCTTCCTTCCCTAGGAGCTGAAATTAGTATAGTCATAAAATCTCTCAGGACTAATTAGGGCATCATCTTGAGTTGATTGCTCCTACCTGCGGAGTAAGAGGGCTCATGTACAGGGTTCCTGTTCAGCCAATAAGTCGAGGCTCCACACATTCAATCTTCTAGAACAATTAGAGATAATGAGGAGAAAATTGTAAAATGGCACACAAGCTTCTGTGATGCTCAATTTGATACTTAATATGCTAAAAGTACAGCTATTATCTATGGAGAACCCCATGCCGCAGGCTGCCTGTCCTCTTTAATGGGATTCAAGTCTTTACAACTACACTCCCGTCTGCTTCCTTTCCACCCAACAGAGTGGGTCTCTAATTCCCAATTACAGAAGGGCCTGCGGGCACCTGTCCTTGTTATTGCTGAGTTTTGTTTGTTTGTCTTTTGTTTTTAATACTTGTGTCTCTATTTCCCTGAGGTATCAGGAAACAGGTTTAGGGTCTGTCAAGGTGAAGTTGGAAAATGGGAAGCCCCACTGGCTTAGAAATCACCCATCCCGAAGGTCAGGCCGCTGGGTAGAGTCAGTTGGCCCTTAGAAAAGTTCACCGAGTCATCACAGAGTCCAGTCCTAGGCTAGGTGAAGGCCTTCTATGTCTAGCCTCACAAATTTTGCAAAATTTACACATGACATATGCAAACTGATCCAGAGCTCAAATGACCCAGACCTCGATGGTGTGGGTTCTCAAATTTCAGCATGCATTGGAATCACCTGGAAAACGTGAAAATACAGATTGCTAGCCCCCACCCTCGTAGTTTCTAATTTAGTAAATCGAAATAATTTGTAAGTCTAATGAGTTTTTAGGTGATGCTGACTGAGTTGGTCTGAAGCTCATTCTTAGAAACACTGCTTTAAAGAATAAAATTATGAGTAGATTGACACCCCTTCCCCCACCCCCTCACAGATTTAAAAAGGAATCTAGTCACCCTTCTTTGTCTCCAGACAGAGTCTCCACTGCTGGTCCGACCATATTTACCACACATCACCAAGTCTGAACTCCACGCCATTATGACCGCTGGGTTCTCTACAATTGCTGGAAGCGTCTTAGGTGCATACATTTCTTTTGGGGTAAGAATGTTTTGGAATTAACTTATGAAAACATCAACCTCTTCTTTCTTTGCTATTGTTATTTCTTTTCTTTTCCATTGCTGGTGGATAAAGAAGGCCAAAAGAGTGTATTTTTTGCCATATGACAAAAGTTACTTTAGCATTTGAACAGAGACCTCAAGGAGTTTGGGGGCTTCATATCCCTGCTGCCTAAATGTGAGTTCTATCTGAAGAATAAAAATAGCAAAATGTAATCATATAATGAAGTTACTTTGGTTGAAAATTTAAAGTTGTTTAAAAATAAAAAACACTATTGGCTGGGCATGGTGGCTCATGCCTGTGATCCCAGCACTTTTGGGAGTCCGAGGCAGGCAGATCACAAGTTCGGGAGTTCATGACCATCCTGGCCAACATGATGAAACCCCATCTCTACTGAAAATACAAAAATAAGCCAGGCGTGGTGGCATGCATCTCTAGTCCCAGCTACTCAGGAGGCTGAGGCAGGAGAATTGCTTGAACCTGGGAGGTGGAGGTTGCAGTGAGCCAAGATCGTGCCACTGCACTCCAGCCTGGTTAGAGAGTGAGACTCCATCTCAAAACAAAACAAAACAAAACAAAACAAAAACTATTAACATCAGTAGAGGTGATCTGAACTGGGAGTCAGTAAACTATGACCCATGGGCCAAATCCCAATTGCTCTTGTTTTGAGAAATGAATTATTAGAAAACAACTACTTCTATTCATTTATCTACGGCAGCTTTCTTGCTAGCATAAAGTTGAGTCATTGTGATCCACAAAGCCCACAATATTTATTCTCTGGCCCTTTACAGAAACAAAAACTTTCTGATCCCTGGTCTAGAGCAGTGATTATCAAATCTTTCTGCACATTAGAATCACCTGGGAGCTTTTAAATTCTCTAATGCCCAGGTCCATATCTCTGAGTAATTAAACCACAGTTCCTTGGGATGAGACCCAGTCATCAATATTTTTTAAAACTCCTCAGATTCTAATGCACAGCCAAGTTTTAGGGCTGGCAGTCTGCACTATAAGGCTAGAGAATGTTGTAACTGGTGCATGCCCCCCAACCCATGGAGCTTGCAAGCCGCCCATAGACACAATCCCCAATACTGAAACTGAATAACACAGCCCAGTCACTGTGTGACTCAGGAAACTAGGATTTCTTACAAGATAAGTGGGTTTCATTCTAGGTTTTCATCCAGGCCTTGGAGTGCCAGTTAGTAGAAAGAGGCAAGAAGAAACGGGCAAAGGACACCTGGGGAATGGGTAGCTTGACTGGATCATCTGAGGAATGGCATCTGCACTATAGAAATGCTGCCTGAAAATTTTCTGGGGGGAAAGGGAACGGGGAGGGAGGTGCTGATCCTGGAAATCTGAAAATATGTGGAAGAGAATCCAGAAACCATGTGAGGTGGGTGGGGAGGGGAAAGAGGACCTTCGATGAAGAAAACAGAAGTCATGTACAGATTAAAGGCTTCTGGATCAATGAAGCTTGCATAAAGGCATAGAGGCCCTCAGGAGAGCAAAAGGAAGATGGAGAGAGGAGAATATACACATCTGCACATGAATCATGAGTCCCTTCTCCACTCCCCACCCACTATCTAAAAGAATATAATGAGGCCAGGTGTGGTGGCTCACACCTGTAACCCCAACACTTCGGGAGACCAAGACGGGCAGATCACCTGAAGTCCGGAGCTCAAGACCAGCCTGGCCAATGTAGCAAAACCCCGTCTCTACTAAAAAATACAAAAGTTAGCTGGGAATGATGGCAGGCGCCTGTAATCTCAGCTCCTCAAGAAGCTGAGGCAGGAGAATTGCTTGAACCTGGGCGGAAGTTGCAGTGAGACGAGATCATGCCACTGCACTCCAGCCTGGGTGACAGAGCAAGACTCGGTCTCAAAAAAAAAAAAAGTTGTAATGACATATGTGATTTAGGGGCTCTCTGAACATTCAAAAGGGTAACAAGAGGCTGAGGAATCTTCCTTGAAAGTTTCCACAATACAGGATTAATTCTCTTCTGAAACGATCAGATTTTGGTTTCATGCTTCTCCCCAGGGATGTGGTCAACTAGCACGAATGTCTCCCTTATCCCTCAGCCTCTCAAGGTGATGCCCTCGACTTGGCTTACTGAGCTAGAGTGACTCTTCCAGACCTCCAAAGCAGCACTGTCTTCTGCCACAGAAGCAACCCCTGTCCCATCTCTTCCGCTGTGGGGCTCCTGGACCCTTCCTGTGAACATAAGAAAAAAGCTAACCCCCGGTCTGCCTTCTTTCTTCTGAAATTGCAGGTTCCATCCTCCCACTTGTTAACAGCATCAGTTATGTCGGCACCTGCATCATTGGCTGCTGCTAAACTCTTTTGGCCTGAGACAGAAAAACCTAAAATAACCCTCAAGAATGCCATGAAAATGGAAAGTGGGTAAGTGGGACACACTCCCCTAACTAATGACTGTCCAAGCTGGGGAAGGGGACTCCAAACTCAAAGTACAGCAAAAATTCAATAACTGGAAACCACAGTGAATTATGGTATTAAAGTAAGTCCAAAGACTATTTAGACTTCACCAAAAAAAGTCTTTTTTTTTTTTTTTCCTTTTTTTGAGACTTGCTCAAAAAAGACTTTTTAAAAGTTTCGCTCTATTGCCCAGGCTGGAGTACAGTGATATGAACATGGCTTACTGTAGCCTCAACCTCCCAGGCTCAAGTTATCCTCCCACCTCAGCCTCCTAAATAGCTGAGACTACAGGCATGTGCCACCACATGCAGCTAATTTTTTTAAGTTTTTGTAGAAACAGGGTCTCACTATGTTGCCCAGGCTGATCCCCAGCTCCTGGGCTCAAGGGATCCTCCTGCCTCAGCCTCCCAAAGTGCTGGCACCTGGCTAAAATCTTGTTTAAATACTTGACATAAACCTCTCTAAATATGTAATATCAATACATTTCCATACCCGTTTGTTGTAGAGATATTTCATTATAAATATAGCAGTGTGTTTATTGAGCCTTGGTTTAGACAAAAAGCCATAGGGTGACCATTTCTGGAGGTTCCTCTTATAAGAAAGCTGGTTCCTTTTCTTTTGCTTTGTGAAAAAGGTAAAAAAAGAGTGGAAACAACTAAGGGACTTAGGATGTTCAAAAGTATTTTAATAAATAACAGAATTCATCAGCAACCAACACATGTCTGAGATTCTCCCTCACTTGTATGTAGATGGAGTCAACCATGAATGAAAAAGCAAGCTGCCAGTGAACACAGTGTAATTCCACTTACAAAGTCACTCCGTGTACAGACTTGCACAGTGTTGTTTTTTTGTTGGTGGTGGTTTTTTGAACAGGGTCTCACTCTGTTACCCAGGTTGAGCTCTAGTGATCCTCCCACCTCACCCCCTTGAGAAGCAGGGACTACAGGACTGGCTTATTTTTGTACTTTTTGTAGAGACAGCATTTAGCCATGTTGCCCAGACTGGTCTCAAACTCCTGGGCTCAAGCAATCCACCTGCCTCAGCCTCCCAAGGCGCTGGGATTATACGGTGTAAGCCACTGCACCTGAACACACAGTGTATTTTTTAGGGGTACAGACATGTAGAAAAAACGGTAAAGAAAGGGGATGATGATTCAATTTTAGGAAGATAGGTACCCCTGAGATTAGAGGGGGGATGGGATCAAAGAACACACAGGGGCATTCAAAGTGATGGTGGCGTTCCATTTTTTAAATGAGGTGACAGATTTACAGTGTTCCTTGAATCATTAGTTTGTTGTTGTTTTTGAATCATTAATTTTTATGCCATTTATATTTTATAACTATTCTCTGGTAGCTACTTGTAACAAAAAATCATTTTTAACTTGTAATATTTTTATCATTTTCCAATTTTTTATTTCAAATGTCTCCAAATTTAAAAAATCATATAACAGTTACCCAGAGACACTGGAAGCTAAGGTAGGAGACCACTTACGCCCAGAAGCTCAAGCCAGCCTGTGCCAGGTAGCATGACCCCATCTTTTTTTTTTTTTGAGACAGAGTTTCGCTCTTGTTACCCAGGCTGGAGTGCAATGGTGCGATCTCAGTTCACCACAACCTCTGCCTCCTGGGTTCAGGCAATTCTCCTGCCTCAGCCTCCTGAGTAGTGGGGATTACAGGCACGCGCCACCATGCCCAGCTAATTTTTTGTATTTTTAGTAGAGACGGGGTTTCACCATGTTGACCAGGATGGTCTCAATCTCTTAACCTCGTGATCCACCCGCCTTGGCCTTCCAAAGTGCTGGGATTACAGGCATGAGCCACCATGCCCGGCTGACCCCATGTCTTAAAAAAAAAAAAAATTAGTCAAGCATGGTGGCACATACCTGTAGTCCTGGCTATTCAGGAGGCCGAGGAAGGAGGATCACTTCAGCCCAGGAGTTGGAGGCTGCAATGAGCTATGATTGCACCACTTTACTCCAGCCTATCTCTTTAAAGAACAAGACCCTATCTCTTTAAAGACAAAAACAAACACCGTTAAATACCCATATGTCCACTTTATGATTTCATGGGATTCAGGCGAGTATTTTGAACAAGGAAGGGGCCTGAGAGTTTGTCTCTTGACTAAGCTCTGGCAATGCTACTTCTGCACCAGTGGTGTTTATCCCCTGGCATCTCCTTGGTAATTCTGGAATTGCTATTTCTTGATAAAGCGATTCAGGGAATCTTCTAGAAGCTGCATCGCAGGGAGCATCCTCCTCCATCTCTCTGGTGGCCAACATCGCTGTGAATCTGATCGCCTTCCTGGCCCTGCTGTCTTTTATGAATTCAGCCCTGTCCTGGTTCGGAAACATGTTTGACTACCCACAGCTGAGTTTTGAGGTATAATCATATCACAGCCCTGCCCTCTGTTTTGTTTCTGCCTATCTTTGTTTAAAAATAAAATAGGTTTGCCGGGCGCGGTGGCTCAAGCCTGTAATCCCAGCACTTTGGGAGGCCGAGGTGGGTGGATCACAAGGTCAAGAGATCGAGACCATCCTGGTCAACATGGTGAAAACCCGTCTCTACTAAAAATACAAAAAATTAGCTGGGCATGGTGGCGCGTGCCTGTAATCCCCGCTACTCAGGAGGCTGAGGCAGGAGAATTGCCTGAACCCAGGAGGCGGAGGTTGCGGTGAGCCGAGATCGCGCCATTGCATTCCAGCCTGGGTAACAAGAGTGAAACTCCATCTCAAAAAAATAAATTAATTAAATAAAATAGGTTTGTGGCCGGGCGCGGTGGCTCACGCCTATAATCCCAGCACTTTGGAAGGCCTAGGCGGGTGGATCATGAGGTCAAGATATCGAGACCATCCTGGTCAACATGGTGAAACCCTGTCTCTACTAAAAATACAAAAAATTAGCTGAGCATTGTGGCGCACACCTGTAGTCCCAGGTACTTGGAGGTTGAGGCAGGAGAATTGCCTGAACCCAGGAGGCAGAGGTTGCAGTGCGCCGAGATTGCGCCATTGCACTCCAGCTCTTGTTACTCCAGGGTAACAAGAGCGAAACTCCATCTCAAAAAATAAAATAAAATAAAATCGGTTTGTAAACAGCCCACCCTAACTACCTCAGTGGACTCTTCCACACTGTAGAAGCTTCTCATGCATCCCCCACCTTCCCACCCCACCTTTCTCTGTCTCCTATCACCGTCCTTCCCTGCAAAGACAGTCCGTCTCTCTTGGCCCCTTCCCCAAGAATCCAGCTTACTTCAAATCACCCATTTCTAGTCCTGACTCCTGATGGGTAAAGATGGACAAGGGGAGAAGAGATTTCTGGCCTAAAAGAGACAGAGGGGTCAGGAACAGTGTTGTCACCGAGGAGGGGGCAGAACTGAAAGCAAATCACTGTTCTAATCAAGTGTCTACTTTTGGTTTCTGTAGCTAATCTGCTCTTACATCTTCATGCCCTTTTCCTTCATGATGGGAGTGGAATGGCAGGACAGCTTTATGGTTGCCAGACTCATAGGTTATAAGACCTTCTTCAATGAATTTGTGGCTTATGAGCACCTCTCAAAATGGATCCACTTGAGGAAAGAAGGTGGACCCAAATTTCTGAATGGCGTGCAGCAATATCTATCGGTGAGTAAATATTTTAATTTCTCAGTGCATTTCTTCATCACATACCTACATTCATTGATTACTTATGCCTCTGTATGTCAAGCACTATGCCAGGTACCTGGGGTAGATCAGAGAGAAAAACAACCTAAAATCCATAGCTCATAGAGCTCATAATGTACATAGCACTTCCTAATTTTCAGTTTTGTTGAATTAATCAGAGGGAGAGAGAGTGTGTGTGAGCGTGTAGACAGCGAGTGATTACACTGTGATCGTTTACTTTTGAGGACTGTGGACACAGACCCAGCGTCACATGAGCTGGGACTGCAATCAGTCAACCAAAATTTATTGAATGCCTTGTATGTGCAATGTGCTGAGTACTGGGGCCATAGCACTGAGCAAGTCAGGGGCCCCTGCCCTCATAGTCTAGTGGCTGACAGTTTAGTGATCATTTAACGGATTAATGGATTCTGAGAAACTTTCTAAAAGTAATATCATGCCTGGACATCCTCGAAATATAGTGTAGCATCATCACAGCTCTCCAGGTGGATGAGGGAGAGAAAAGGCCCAGGGTCTGTGATCTGAAAGACTTGAGACAAGCACCCATAATGACATCAGGACTTCAGGTAAATAGCCTGCAAGGAGACATCCACATCTGCCAGGTCTTTGGTGGGATGAGGAACTCAGGTGAGGTCATGTTTGTAGTTGAGTTTCCAACTTTCTCCCCTAGAGAACACAATTGTCACACATGGAAACTCTTAAGAAAATGGTGAACATTCCTGAGCACCCCTAGAACTCATTGAAACAGTCCAATTGGAATTAATGTCCCAGGCATGTATTTGGTTTAAAAATGAAAGGGGAGGAAAAGCAGCCTGCTTAAGGTTCTAACTGAGTCTGTTCACCTACGAACAACACTACCATCCCTCTCAGCCTCCCAAAGACCAAACCTGCAGATTTACTCCCATATAGCACACCAACGTAACAGCCCACTCCTGGGGGGCACTGATTTGTATATTACAGCTGGGGCATTTTGACCCACACATCTAATATGAGCAGGGGCTCTGTAGATTTCCCTGTTCTCGCATGTTCATTCTTCAACTAATCTCCCAGTAAAGCTTGACCAATTATCCTCATTGTTTAGATGCCACCAAAACCAGTTTGTTTCCCTGCCAAAAGTAAACAATAGGCTAAATTAAGTGAAATGTTTTCTATCCCCAGTTGCCAGTTGCCAGGAGAGAATGATTTTGTTAATCAGCAAAGCGGGCTCTGCGTTCTGGCAGCACGAAGCAGTTTTGTGGAAAGGTTATTTCGAGGGTAGAGACAGAACAGTAGAGCTGATTGAGTGTGGGGGTGAGCCCAACCAAAGGCAGGCGCAGAGAGGACATTTGGAAACAGGAGCTCAGTGGCCTCTGCTATTGTTGAGTCACGATGTGAAGGGCATTTTGTTTCTCCAAATTTCTGATTTGCAATCAACAAAATGCAGATGAGTCCCAGCAATTTTTGCTTACAACCTAGAAGTGGCGGAGGTGTCCCAACAGTCTTCTGGAAAAAGTGCCACAGAACAGAATGTACCATGCGGGTCCGCGAGGCAAAACCCCAGTGATAGCTACTGAATTATGCCCATGTGGACCCCCCTCTGAGATAAGAGGGAGCTACTCTGCAGCCCCCGTGCCCCTAGGATGAGCCCTTTATTCCATCACTTTCTCTTTCCTAAAGATAATACTTTGCCTCTTTGTATTCATTTGTTTACATGTAATACATGCCATAGCGTAGAATTCAAAAGGTCCAGAAAAAGATAAAGGAAAAAGTAAGTCATGCTTCTTATTTCTCTGGAACTCTTCTCCGTGGAATGAATAATCACTGTTTTTAACCCTGTCATTTCCACTCAATAACATGTCTCAGGTACCTTTCCATATCAGCGCCCATGACATTGTATTCAATTGTATAGTACATCGTAATTCATCTTCACTAGTCCCTTGCTGAAAAAACTAGTCCCTTGTTTTTGTTTTTATTTTTGTTTTTTGCTATCAGAGATAGTGCTATAATGACCAACCTGTACATATGGCATCTTTGCCAGTGCAGTCACAAGGAGAGCTGTAAGGTGTGTTGTTAATATTTTCCTAGTACAGTGCATCTCTTTACATCACATCATCTTGCACATTAAAACCCATCGTGGCCACATCTGTGTAGCCCCTTCCTACTCATCCCCGGACAGGGGAAAGAGGAGTTTCAAGCCCTTTATGCCATCTTTCCCCCCACAATCTCTTAATAAGCGTGCCTGGTTCCGAAGCCAGCTGAACTAAATGAAAAGCAGTAGAAAAAAGTAGGGAACAAGGACAGCTTTTCCAGGAATGGTGGACTGCATACATACTTGAAATATTTTTTTTCCTGCCGGCTCTATGCGTGTTGATAGAAAATATCAACAAAGCAGAGTTCTCAGAAACCATGAGAGAAAAGAAGGGCCTCGGAATCAACAAAACTCTTACCATGCCCACTTGAGTCTTGAATGAGTGTAGCATTGCTCGGTTTGTTCTTTGAACAAAATCACAGAGGTTTGAGGATATTGGAAAATTACTGCTTCAATCACATGGGTACCTTTGTCAGATTGGGTATGCCTCTGGTGAACAACAGAGTCCTCAAACTGAGAAAAAATTGTCCGGCCTAAGCAGCATCTCTTGAGTCACAGGGCCACACCATGCTTTCATGAACTCATCTTCCATTCTCTCTCTGCCCTGTGAAAGGGCGTTCCCTCTCTCACTTCCAAGTGGGCATCCTGACATTTCCAAGGATGATCAGAGCTGTGGTACACACACCATGGCCAGACTATCAGGAAGCTCCTATGATATCTGAGAATTTCCTTTTTACTAACATCATTATTTTTAAATTTTATCCTTTTCACTGAATTTACATACCAAATTAACGGCTCAGTTTCCATGTCACCTGTATAACCACAACTATAATCAGGATATAGAATATCTCCATCACACCTTTATAAAAAAAGTTTCCCTCATGGCCATTTGTAGTCAGCAACTCCACTCCCATCCCCACCCAAAGACCTACTCCCAGGCAACCAATATCCATTGTAAATTACTTTTGCATATTCTAGAATTTATTTTTTTATTATTATTTTTTTTTTTTGAGACGGAGTCTCACTCTGTCACCCAGGCTATAGTGCAATGGTGCAACCTTGGCTCACTGCAATCTCCACCTCCCAGATTCAAGCAATTTATCTGCCTCAGCCTCCCGAGTACCTAGGATAATAGGCACATGCCATCATGCCTGGCTAATTTTTTTGTGTGTGCTTTTAGTAGAGACAGCGTTTCACCATGTTTGCCAGGATGGTCTTGAACTACTGACCTCAAGTGATCCACCTGCCTTGGCCTCCCAAAGTGCTGAGATTATAGGCATGAGCCACTGTGCCTGGCCCTAGAATTTCATATGCATGTGCTCACTTAGCATTCATGTTGTTGCATGTATCTCCTTTTTATTGCAAAGCAGCATTTCATTTTATGGGTATCCACAATTTGTTTATCCATTTGCCTACTGAATGACATTCAGGTTGTTTCCAGCATGAGGCTATTTAATAAAGCTGCCATAAATATTTATGTACAATCTTTTTGTGGCATGTGTTTTTGTTTCTCCTAGAAAAATTCCTAGGTCATACAGTCAGTACATGTTAACTTAAGGAGAAATTTCCATACTGTTTTACAAAGAGACTGTGTCATTTTACATTCCCATCAGCAATGTGTAAGAGTTCTAGTCACTTCACATCCTTGTCAACACTTAGTATTGTCAATCTCTTAATTTTAGTGGAGGTATAGTAGTATCTCATTGTGGTTTTATTCTGCATTTCCCTGGTGATCAGTGATGTTGAACATCTTTTCATGTACTTACTGGTCATTTGCATGGCTTTTGTGAAGTATCCAAATCTCTATACATTTTTACTTACTTGGCTGTTTGTCTTCTTATTGAGTTATAACCGTTCTTTATAGAGTCTGAATAAGTTCTTCGTCAAGTAAATGTAATGTGAATATTTTCTGGGATCAGTTTTGAACCTCCAGCAACTAGTCCTGTCCCTGGCACACTATCACAGATGGCCAGGTCATATGGAATATTAGGATGTATTATTGACCAGGAAGCAGCATTTGTAGAAGCCAAGGTTACCAGTCGTAAGCCCTTTGTAGAGAGTTGCTGAGTCCACACAGCCCGCTTCCATCTTTCCACAAAATTCAAGGGGAGATGGTAAAAAGGGGCTGGGGAGTAATGGGTACTTGATACCACGGATTGAGCATTTGTCAATATTGGATTTACGGTCAAAATGAAACCCAGCTGGATGTCAGATTTATTAAGCCAGGTCAGATTGTGTATACATGCATATTTGTGCTTGCTTACAGATTCGTTCTGAGATAATCGCCACTTATGCTCTCTGTGGTTTTGCCAATATTGGTTCTCTAGGAATCGTGATCGGCGGACTCAGTAAGTGAAAAGAACATTCTTCAACAACACAGATGTGACATAGACATACTTGGATCCCCATTTTGCTCTGTAAAGTTATTCATGTCAGAAAAAAAACAAAGGGCTTTGCAACAGTCATGAGTCCTCTGAGGTCTGTTTTTTATCTCTACTCTGCAATATAGTTTTCCCATGCACATTCAAGCTGACCTCAGAAAGAATTTCCTCAAACATATAGGTGCTTCTCCCAGCCCAGGGGTGACCCCTGTAGGCTTCACTTTGCATGCCAATGCTGATAGATTATGATGGGCACCTGGAAAAGGATGCTGAGAGCCATTGGAAGTCCAGCGGGAGAATGCTGTGATTTCTTAGTGGTGTCTGCCATGGGCATAGAAGTAGATGGTGACAGTTGAGTTGCCCATCATCTCCTTAGTCAATACCTCCTGCCACGCATTTGCCTTGCCATGCCCTCAATAAATAGCCCTTCGGATGAAACTTAGGAGTTGTTTCTTCTGTGGAGAATGAAAGCCTTTGAGCCTTTTGGCAAAACAAGCCTCTTCCCTTCTTCCCACAGCAGAGAATTTCTCTATGTGTGGAGTTTATTACTAAGCCCTTGAATCTTGAATTTCCCGGCTATGTTAAAGAAAAACAAAAAGCCAGCTGACCTGAGAGCCCAGCTGCAGAACAATTTTCAGAGGCTAAGAGTTTTAATCACTACTTCAGCATTGATCTCATATCCCTCCCTCCATGTTTCCCAGCATCCATGGCTCCTTCCAGAAAGCATGACATCGCCTCGGGGGCAGTAAGAGCTCTGATTGCGGGGACTGTGGCCTGCTTCATGACAGCCTGCATCGCAGGTACTGCACCTTGTCCTTCGCGTCCCGGTGCCCACAGGATGAATGGCAGCTTTCAGGACAGACAGCACCTCCAGCCTGCCTGTGCAGTGCACATCACCACAGAAAGCTGAGAGTCAGAGCTGCTCTTAGGCAAATTGTAATGTTTAATGTGTGCAGTGTGGTGGAGAAGCTAAGAACGGAATGAGGGTTCAGTGACTTCCTTAATTAAGGTAATCCCAGCACATTGGGAGGCCAAGGCAGGCAGATCACCTGACATCAGGAGTTTGAGACCAGCCTGACCAACATGGCAAAACACCGACTCTACTAAAAATACAGAAATTTGCTGGGCAAAGCTGTAATCCCAGCTACTTGGAGGCTGAGGCATTTGAATCACTTGAATCTGGAAGGCAGAGGTTGCAGTGAGCCAAGATCACACCACTGCACACCAACCTGAGCAAAAGAGCAAGACTGTGTCTCAAAAATAAATAAATACAACAAACAAATAAATGAAATTTAAAAAACAAATAAATGAAATAAAATAAATAAATAAAATAAAATAAATGGGACTCTGTTCCGCTTCTAGGCATACTCTCCAGCACTCCTGTGGACATCAACTGCCATCATGTTTTAGAGAATGCTTTCAACTCCAGTTTCCCTGGAAACATGACCAAGGTGATATCTTGTTGCCAAAGTCTGTTGAGCAGGTATTGTATTCTTGTTTATAATTTCTTTATACTCCATTATTAACAATCAAATCAGACCTAAATGCCTTATCCACTTAATTTTAATTTTGTAAATCTATTGCATGCCAATGCCGATAGATTATGATGGGCACCTGGAGAAGGGTGCTGAGAGCCACTGGAAGCCCAGCGGGAGAATGCTGTGATTTCTTAGTGGTGTCTGCCATGGGCATAGAAGTAGATGGTGATGGTTGAGTTGCCCATCATCTCCTTAGTCGATACCTCCTGCCACTCATTTGCCTTGCCATGCCCTCAATAAATAGCCCTTTGGATAAAACTTAGGATTTGTCTTTATAAAATTTATACATTTTATAAAATTAAGTGGATAAGGTATTTAGGTCTTCATGACTCTTCATAACTTTATCGCTCTATCTAAAACTAAGAACTTAGCAGTGGCTCTAACCCCTTCCACTTTGACTTTTCTCAGATAAGCCTAGCAACTATAATCCTAGCTCCTATAGTATTAGACTAGCAACTATAAATTAGGAAGTAAAATTCAACTATAATTAATGTGTATTAGGCACTTTGTATGAATTAACTCACTTAAACCTCTCAACCACTGTATAAGTTGGGCACTATTGCTTTTTTTTTTTTTTTTTTTTTTTTTTTTTTTTTTTTTTTTTTTTTTTTTTTTTTTTTTTTTTTTTTTTTTTTGCATTCCATAAAGTTAAGTTAAGGTTTAGGGAAGCTATGTCTACTCCAGAAAAGTTAGTACAAGCACAAGTGAGATACAAAATTCAGGTCTATCTACCCACTAAGCCTATGCCCTTAGCTGCTGCCCTCTGCTGGCTGCCCTTCAAGGGGATCAAGTCTGCCCTGACAACAGGATGATTGTCTGTGGTGAACAAGAAGCCACCAGTGACACATGACAGCCACCCCCACCCTGTACAGTTTCTATTTGCAAAATCAATGTTCCCAGCCAAGATGCCATCCTTATGTGCAAGTGTTTTATAAGGATTGATTCCATCTTTTCTTTGCTTGTCATGGAGGAAATAGGGAAAGTTCTTGAGAACATCCAGAATTTAGGAGCCAAAATGAATTCCCCAGTGCCTCTGTCCTTTAATCCACCCTAACTGGAATGTGAGCGAGAAAATCGGCTTCCTGGCCTGAACTCTACTGTTTCTGCCATGTACGGCTCATGTAACTGTTTCCACTTCCCACCAGCACTGTTGCAAAGGGTCCTGGTGAAGTCATCCCAAGAGGAAACTACAGCCTGTATTCTTTGAAGGGCTGCTGCACATTGTTGAATCCATCAACCTTTAACTGCAGTTGGATCCCTAATACATTTTGAGGTCAGCCACTTCCAATGGAACTCTAAGTACAGATGTTGAATTTTCTACTTTGGAGAGAAAAAAAAAAAGCTATTGTCCACAGACAGATACTTCCATCATGGAATTAGCTTTAATTGCAAGGAATGAAGAAAAACAAGAGTGGACCTTCAGAGCTACAACATCTTCCTCCTCCTCTTCCCTCCCCACAAGCCCCTTCCCCCTGAGAACTGCTATGATGTCCCAAAGTGAGGTGCTATTGTTTCTAATCTCAGTAGTATTTTCTGACTTTAATGTTTCCAAGGCATTTCACCAGAATACAGGTATAAATGGCAGCTTGCAACAACTGGGCTCTGACTCACCCACACCCACTTAGTGTCCACTAAGTAGTCCAGGGTGACTCAGTTTAAGCATATCTCTGGTGAGGTCACTCTGCATTCACTTTGGCTTACCAGAAATAGCCTGAACTTGAATCTCACATAAGGGAAAACTAGTCATCAATCACCTACTCACTGGCTACCCTCAGGAAGTCCTGCAGAAATCAAGAGTCCTTGAGGAAAACATGTGGACCATATCAAAACAGGGTTTAAATCCATTCTGCTTAAGAGTTCTATCAGTCAGCTTAAGCATAGATTCATGCTGCAGTAGCAAGCAACCCAAAAACCTCAGTGGCTTACAGATTTATTTTTTACTCTCACGTGTTTGTAATGATGCATGTTGGCTGTAATCCATGTTGTTTCAGGGCCCAGTCTAAAAGAGCAGCCTCTAAGGGGGGCATGTTGGTCTTAAGAGGGAAAAGAAAGGTGGGGACCATAAGATGGCTCTTTCATCTTCCACTAGGAAATGATACCCTTCACTTCCATGACATTCCATTGGCCAAAATAAGTCGGGTGACAGGTACGATGTCAGTCGCCACAGATAAATGATCCTGTCATAGGAAGGGATAGTGAATATTTTGCAGAAGTAATATGATACACCACAAGGGTATATGATATCTATGTCTCCCTTCAAGGAGCCATCCTATTGTAGGACATAACGGTAGGCCCTTTTACGTGCACATTTGGTAATGTATTCCTGATAACAAAGCAGCTACTTTTCAATCAAAAAGCCATGTAAGAATCAGTTGAGGGAAAAAAAAAAAAAAGTCCTCGTTGAGCTCTGAAAACCTTGCATTGATAATTCCATTGACCAAGAAGACAGCTATATCAAACTTGAAGAATGGGTGTCAGTGTCTAAGAAGAAAATTCCAGAGACAGTGGTGGTGTGTTCTTTAATGAAATGCCCATCACCACTGCTCTTAATAGCATAAAGTCCACATGCTATGAGAAACCACAATTATTAAGTCAAGAAACAGACTCTGAATGTGAAAAAGGTTTTGAAAAATACCTTAAGTAATTTATTTTGTTTATATTTTTCCTTCTGTTTGTGTACAAGAGTAATTTAAAAGAAAAATGTATGTGTAAATAGGTGGCGTTTGTGTGTTATGTTTTTTGTGGTGGTGAAGGAGGAGACTAAATGCCCAGAGGACTGTTTGTCCCTGAAGTATGATATACTAAAATATTTCTCATTATTATTTGTATAAATTTTCTTTGGAACTCAGTGTTGCCTTGCAGTCTTCAGACGTTATTTTAATAAAATATATTTGCACATTTTCCCCCCATTCTCAATGTTTGGTGTCCTGATTCATTACAGCCCATGGAATGTTAGGTATATGTATTATACCATTCCTCTGTGGACATGCATTTACTTTGTTTACAGGTTTTGGTTTGGGGGTTTTCTTTTTCCTACTTTGGACAGTGCATGTACACTTACTTTGCATGCTGGTACTTTTTTTTTCTATAGCAATGGTGTCTGAAAGACATGCAAGTCACATGTAATTTAAGATCTAGTAGACACGCTAAAAAAGTAAACAGGTAAATTTAATTTTAATAATATATTTAACCCAATATATGGGAGACATTTCAGTGAGATATTTTTCATTCATATCAAACTAAGTCTCAGTCTGGTTTGCATAGCTTCGTTGAGACACTAAAGTTTTACTGATAATCCATGTTTAGATTTCATAAAATCTAAATCTGCAAAGTAAATTTACATACCCATGTTGGTCTAAATGTGCTTAAAAGTTTTCCAATAACTGAAATGAGTATCAGTTTTAAATTTAAATAAAAATGTGTTACTTGGTTACTCCATATTTCAAGTTATTAGTTGGCCACCATATTGGTCAGAGCAGTTTCACAGGGTGACTTCCTAAGTGAATTGAAATGTGTATATATTTCTCATATTATAAGATGTCAGATTGGTTTTTGGAGAAATATGTTTTCTTAATTTTTACTTGCTTTGATATGACCTTTCTGATGTGTTTTATTCATCTACCTCTGCATATATGTGTGACATTCCTTTATAAATGCAACATGTTCACGTAGGTCCTACGCTGATTGCTTATTAATACTGTGCATCCTTGAACTGAGAAAGGGGGTATTATTCCTGAGCTATACTATGAGAGAATAGTAAAGGCCAAGGACCAGGAAAATGAGCTGATTAAGCCCCTTGAGCTTGTTGCCTCCAGAAACCTCATCAATACCCTGTGAACATTATGAGTGGCCCTTCTCTCAGTGAAACAACCTAATGGAGGTTTTTGGTGCATGGTGATGTTTTCATTCCTCTTTAGCAGACATAGAAGCTAGAGCTGCTTGTTTTTCCCAATTTCACTCACCCATAGTGGGCAAAGACAGCGTGCCTATGTTTTTCAGCTGTTTGAGCCCACTCACTGCTGACAGAGTTGCTCTTGGTCTGTGCTCCCTCACCTTTCTTCAAGCCAGGGCTGCGACATCTCTTTGGGAGAAGTCTGTTCTCTCTCCAGCCCACTCATGAAATACAAAGCCCCTAGCCTCCTCTGTGTCTTCCCACTGTAGTTTTCCCTAACCTGAAAGCCCCTTTTTGTACACAGAATCACGGTTCCAGGCATGAGCGTTTCCTCATTTCAGTGAAGATGGAAGTTTGCTTTACTGCTGCTTATTCTCCGTGTCGTTTTCTATTGGTTTGCAAAAAAGTAGGGGAGAGGGGCAGACACAGTATTTCTCTTTCCAATCCAGAAACCAGTTATAAACAAATTCTCTGACCCTGCAGAGGCCGTAGGATCTCAGCAAAGAATAGATTGGAGTCATGTGATATGGTACACTGTTTGATTTTTTTTCTCCCCATTGGTAAAGTCAACATATCCAAGCAGTTAGGTCCAAGTGACAGTCTCAGTAACTATGCAGATTACTAACAGGCATTCATTTTGCAAATGCTCTCACTTGATTGCTTTCATACTTCTGAAGTTTAATTAGGCTGGTGGGGCATTGTAAAGAGCTTAAGACGTGCACTTGTTCAATGAGACTGATTTCCAGTTACAGAACAATTCCAAAAATCAGGTATGCTTATAAAGAAGGTATTGAAAGCCAACAAGAACACAATGTGCCAGGAAGGATGAAACTACCCTGGCTGTACTGGAACAGGGCAAGGGAAGGCAATCATTCACATTTTAAACAGGCGAGGAGTGCAGAACACAATAACTGTCTCTTGTACAGGTACACCATATGGTGTTAATGAACCATATGGTCCTAAGAAAGACTACTCTTTACAGCCTGTTACTTAATTTTGTTTTAAGCTCAAGCAGGAAGGAAAGCATACACTTTTCTTTTTCTGGCTCCAAAAACTACACAACCCTTGTGATATCAATGATATTTTCCTTTACATCACAAAGGCAATGTGAGTGCCTCTTGGTTACAGAATGAGTACTTTCAACCCGGTGATTAGTGGGCTACTTTGCATTTTCATTTCAGGAAACTCTGGAGATTAAACAGCGAACCTACATCAAGTCAGCCCTTCTTGTTTTTTGTTTTTTTGTTTTTTTGTTATGTTTTGTTTTTTTGAGACGGAGTTTCACTCATGTTACCCAGGCTGGAGTGCAATGGCGCGATCTCGGCTCACCGCAACCTCCGCCTCCTGGGTTCAGGCAATTCTCCTGCCTCAGCCTCCTGAGTAGCTGGGATTACAGGCACGCACCACCATGCC
>NW_016107709.1:1045942-1089951 GCF_001604975.1 Cebus imitator
TCCTGGGTTCAGGCAATTCTCCTGCCTCAACCTCCTGAGTAGCTGGGATTACAGGCACGCGCCACCATGCCCAGCTAATGTTTTTTGTGGTTTTAGTAGAGACGGGGTTTCACCTTGTTGACCAGGATGGTCTCGATCTCTTGACCTCGTGATCCACCCGCCTCGGCCTCCCAAAGTGCTGGGATTACAGGCTTGAGCCACCGCGCCCGGCCAAGTCAGCCCTTCTTAACCATTATGTGTTTTGCAAAATGGAAGGACAGTGGCTGGTATTAGGGATATAGCCTGTAGCCACAGAACAGAAAAAAATGACAACCTTGAAATTTAGTCAAACCCACAGATCACTATGGCCAAGAGCAGAGTTGGGGCAGTATTCTCTGGTCTAAACAAAATCCTTTCAACTGCAGGGTACCTATCTCATTCCATGATGATTTGCCTATATGCCTATCTAACCTCTAGAATGCTAGTTCTTACGTATCTCCAGTGCCTAGTACCTGGCATTCAGTAGACGTTCAGTAAATATTTGTTTAACCAATGAATGAGTGAAAACGAGGACTGCAAAATAGCTAACTTTCACACAAGCAAGCACAGTTAACTGGCTAACTTACAGAATCTCATCAAAAACGCATACTTGTCTTAAACGTTGCAAACTGAGAAACTGAAAATCTTTCGCTCATCTTAATCTCATTTCCTAGAGTCAGTCACAGTTAATATTTTGATGTCCCTGTGAGTTTCTCTCTCTATATAATAAACAATACAGTAAGTTATAACTATCAGAACAGAGTGGATGAGTCTTCTTTCTAGCCCAGTGGCTGAATCACTTTCACAGTTTCCCCTTCCTCCTGGCAAATAATTTTGCTTGTCGTATAACATCAACTGTGTTGTACAATGATCAGCAAACAAAGTTCAGGAGATCGGTCTTCTTGATCATCTGCATTGCAAGCCAACAGTTTATTAGTGTTGACTATGCTGAAGCTAAATGTATTAGAAGAATCCCAATACCCAACATGAATAGATATGTAAATAAGTGTAGCTGGATTCTTTCTGTTTATATGAGCAATTGCTCTGCTATCATATTTGGAAATGCTCTTATAGGAAACTGAGAACAAGCTGGTTGCTACTTCTAGCAGGTATGGAAGTGTGATCCGGCAGCCAAGAGCCCAGCTCTGTAGCTGAACTGACAGGGCTCAAATCTTGGCCCCACCAGTCACTGGCTCCATGACCTTAGACATTTATGTAACTGCTCTGTGTCTCAGTTTCCCCATTTGTAAAATACAAATAAACATACTTCTCCCTCATATTTTTGTGAGAATTAAGTTTGCATGTAAAGCACTTAAAAGAATATCCCACAGAGAAAAGCTATCAAATAAATTCTTTTTCTTCACTAAGATATAATTTATGTATGTAAATGCACAGATTCTATGTAAACAGTTTGATACATCTTGACAAATGTGTACACTCACATGGCAATCACCCTCGTCCTTAGAAAGTTCTCTAGTATCCCAATCTCACCCCTATCCCTCCAGGCAAGCCTGATTAATTTGCTTTCCCCCATGCATTAGTTTAGATAGAATTTCGTATAAATTGAATTATACAATGCATGTTCTTTTGTTCCTTGCTTTTCTCACCTAGCATAATGTGTATGTTTTAGCTAGTGAGTTGTTCTGTCTTTATTGCTGAGTGGTAGTTCACTATATGAATACACCATGATTTATATATCCATCTACTCTTGATGGACATTTAGTTTGCTTTTAGTTTTTGCAGAATATTTGTTTCTGAAGAACTTTTATTTTCCACACATCCTTTAGGCATTTCAGAATATTTTAGCTCTGGAAATATGAAATGGAATGTGCAGGTGTGGTTTACCCACATGGTAGTTTGTTTCCTATGGCTTTTTCTCCCTCCTAATCTTCAGAGCCTCTTACCTGTTGTTCTTCACAGGGATTTGGAAGATTGTTGGCTTCAGGCCACAAAATGGGAGGCCAGTGAGGAGTGAGTCTCAAAAGGGAATAACAGGGCAGCCAGAGCATCGTGAGGTCACTGGTGGTTGAATAGGATTTGATTAGCCTGGCCCTGTGCCATGTAACTGCCCTTCGTGGCATTTTGAGAAAAATCACTTGGCTTTTCTTAGTCTTCAGTAAAAGTAAGAGTTACATTCACATTTGACTTCATATGTTATATACAGGAACATGAAAGAAAAATTAAGAAATGCAAAACAAAACACTTGGAAGTTTGAAAGTAGCGCAAGAAAGCCTGATGCACGTGAGTGTTGAGCTCTGCTCTCTCTGAAACTGATTTTGCCTCAAGCAGCTTGCAAGTTAGAGAAGCCTCTGCCGGCTGAAAATTTTGTTATTCAGTGGCTACAATAAACGTAATCCCATTTATGGAAAAGGTTGGTGGGTTCTTGAAAGCACTTGTGCGAAACAAAGGCTCTAATTCTCTTTAGAATTCACCCATCAAAACTCAACCTCGCAGCCCCTTCTGACAAGGACATCTCGAGTTGAGGATTATTTGCTGTCTTTATCCTCCATTTATCAGTGACCGGCCCAGGAAAACAGTTTATTCAGAAAGCGAGGGTCTCTGCCACTACTTAAACCAAATGGAACTAAACAGAAGGAAACAATTTGTTCTCGGAGACTCGGGAGAGTCCTACCTGGCAGTCTGATATTTAACTACTCTGTTTCCATAGCAACAGATGAGGCGTCCTCAAACCAGCGAGATATGTGGAACATGATGTGCTCGAAGGAGGCTGCAGCTGGACGCTCAGGAGCGCTGTTTTGTTTTGTTTCTCAAAAGCTACTGAAGTATTCAGAAAGAATCCAATCAATATTGCATTTAAAATTGCGCTTTCTTGGTCTTTCAGATGACGTGAGGATGAAATTAATTTCTTAAGTGCGTTCTCCTCCCTCTTACTAGTAATACCAGGAATATGCTTGAGGGGAATCTTAATCAGATTACAGGTTTTTACCTGTGCCTCTGCTCAGGTGTATAGCACAGATAGCGACCAGAAATGAATAGCAAGGAAATGCACAGATCCCTATAATCTCCCCGGCAACTGGCTGGGAGTCTGCATGGGCCTGAGAGGACAAGGCAGAGATTTGGAATCTGGAGGTGGCTCCGGAATATCCTGTGTTGTCTCACTAACAAGATTAGGAGAGGCACACAGGAAGGCATTTTATCTCTTCCTCCTTTTATAATAGCTTTTGCAAAATGCTTCATTGCAAACATAATCATATTTGTTGTAGAAAAATTCATAATCTTAAAAAGAAGATAAGAGCTTTACCCATGTCCCATTACAAAAATATATCAAGTGCTAATAATCCATGATGTATTCGCCATTCAATGTCTGTGTGTGTGCGTGTGTATGGGTAACACTTTTTAAATGAGATCACTATTACGATTTATTTTGAGGAAGCTTTTCCCTTTTCCCCCTTAATATGTCATGAACATTTTCCCACATTAAATATTCTTTTACATCATTTTAAAATCACTGAAGAGCATTCCATTATATGATGTACCATAATTTAACATCCCCCATGGTTGGCTGTCATGGATATTTCCTCTATTTTATGATTATTAACAAATGGGCAATAAATGTTGTAGTCAAATATTTGCACAAATTCATGGCCAGCAATGATATTTTTTTCTTGCAAGACATACAAAAAGTGCAGAGACACGTAGAGATTTGTCTCCCAACAGCATGTTTCCATCTTACACCAGGCCCCTGGACGGAACCAAACGATCAATCAAGGAATAGAGAACATATTTCCAATACTGTACAAAGTCAGACTTCTTCTAGTAAACAAAAGCCCAGATTCTGCTGGCAAGGAAGAAAGTTGTTGACATTGTACACAACAAATACATCCAGTTATATCTGTCCACTTAAATTAAATCAAAAGAAGGTAGTTGAAGCAAGTCAGCAATCCTGGGCTTATGTGTGATTTCATATGCTAACCACTGACATCCACTTTAATGGCATAGCAGGTTATCTTCATCAGATTAAAGATGAATTTTCTAGTTTCAGTGTTGGAACTATAAACAGTTTATGTCTTCAGTGGACTTTTACACTGACAACGTAGATGCATTGAGTATGAATAAAACAAAAGCAAGTTTGCCCGACCATCTTTTCCCTGAGTCCGGGAAGAAAGAAAGAGTCCTAACCCACAGAGAATAAAAAATTATGGTGCCAGCACAGTTGGATACAAGGCTGCCCGCTGGGGAGGGGTGAGCACAGTGTAGGTCTCTAAGGAATTGGGTTTATTTACCCAGTCAGGGGATAGCCAGCAATTTCACCACCAAAAGCAGAATCCAGAACTTTGTGTCCTACACCATCAGCTTCACTCATGGGGGCAACCAGAGATTCTCCTTTGTGGGGAGGAGGGTAAACTCCCCGTACTCATGGTTCACAGATGGCAGCATACTCTATACATGCTTCTGTTTTTGGCTCTTTTTTTTTTTTTCTTAACATACCCTAGGGCGTTTTCCAAATCACTACATAAAAACTTTCTTCATTCTTTTGTATATATCACATACCTGTACTATAATTTATTCGATAGTCTTCTATTTATTTAGTGTCCTACATTTTACAAAACAAAAACAAAATGCTGCCGTGAATAGCCTTTACATATGTCATTTCACATGGGTGTGACTATACTTACAGGAGAAATTGCTAGAAATGGAACTGCTGAAACTTAGTGCATGTACTTTTGTGATTTTGAAATAGATTGACACCTTGTTCTCCGTGACGATTTGACTGATTGATATTTCCACCAACCATACACTGTGCAGTATTTAAACTTTAGTTTACAAAATGCAAAGGAAATGGTACCTCAGTGCCATTTTAATTTACATTTCTCTTGTTTAATGAGGTTGGGCATCTTTTTGTATGTTTAAGAATCGTTTGCATGTCCTCTTTGAACAGTCTATTTCTATCCTTCATTCACTTCTGCATTGGTAAGGTTGTCTTTTCCTCAGACATTTATAGATGCTATTTATCTGCTAGGAAGCCTAACCTTTATCTGTGGCATAAATTGCAAATATTTCCTCCATATTGCCATCTGTATTTTTACTTTATTGTGGTTCTTTTTTGCCATGTAGAAGTTTCCACATGTTTTAAGTATGTAAAGTAAATTTATATGCTTAAGCCAGGAGCAGTGGCTCACACCTGTAAAATAATCCTAGCACTTTGGGAGGCAGAGGTGGGAAGATGGCTTGAGCCCAGGAGTTTGAGACCAGCAAAAGAAAAAAAGAGGTCAGCCTGGTGAAACCCCATCTCTACAAANTAGTAGAGACAGGGTTTCACCACGTTGGCCAGGCTGGTCTTGAACTCGTGACCTCAGGTGATCTGCCCACCTTGCCTCCCAAAGTGCTGGGATTACAGGTGTGAGCCACTATGTCAGGCCAAAAAAAGGAATTTCAGAAAACTTATCTGCAGTCATTAGCTTGACAGGTGCCTTAGACTTTTCTGATGAGATCAGTTGGGATATTAATGCTTTTAATATTGTATAATAAAGCACTTCAACATGGGATATCTACATATCTCAGTGAATCAATATTTCTGAATGATCAATGTAAGAGATACATTCCAAGTGCAAAATAGACTAATGGATTTTACTGTCAAATACAAAATTAATGTCAAAATACAAAATGCTCTTTGATATGGTTTTGGATTCCCCATTGCAATTATATATTCAGAAACAGCCACTTGTGAGTTTTAGTGTAGTGGCAAAGAAAACTATCCACAGTTACCTGAAAAGACTCTTAAAAACATATCTGTGTGAGGCCAGGTTTTCTTTGTATACTTTAACCAAAACAGATGTAAGATTGAATACAGAATTTGACAAGAATCCAGTTGTCTTGTATTAAGACAAATAAAGCAAATTTTCAAAAATATAAACCATGCCATTCTTCTCAAAACTTTTCCAAAACAAATATTTTATATTAAAAAATTTTCATTAATGTAATATTATTTAGTGAATATCTTAAGTTTCTCAGTTTTAATTTCTAATACAGAAAAGAGCAGATCACATAAGAAAAAGTGGTCTTCAATAAAATTTCTAAGAGTGTAAAACCAAAAATAAATTGAGAACCACTGTGTTAGGTAACATTCCTTCTTAAAATCCAAGTACCTTACTTCTTAGCAACTTTTTTTTTCCCCCGAGATGGAGTCTTGCTCTGTCACCCAGGCTGGAGTGCAGTGGCATGACCTTGGCTCACTGTAACCTCCACCTCCCAGGTTCAAGCAATTCTCCTGCCTCAGCTCCTGAGTAGCTGGGATTATAGGCACCTGCGACCGCACCTAGCTAATTTTTGTATTTTTAGTAGAGAGGAGGTTTCACCATGTTGGCCAGGCTGGTCTCAAACTCCTGACCTCAAGTGACAACCCCCACCCCCCACCACCCCTCCCCAGCCTCCCAAAGTGCTGGGATTACAGGCATGAGTCACTGCATCTTAGCAACTATTTAAAACAAGCAATTTTTCTGTACAGTAACAAAAGCATAATTTAATCCTGAATTTTCTTTAAGGAGATTGTTTTCTCAAAAGATTAGAAAATCGTAGTTCTTATCTTTGTCCTTAGGTGTGAAAGTTCTCTAAAGCCTAAGTACTCAAGAATTGGTTTGCTCTGGGCCGGCACAGTCACCTACACCTGTAATCCCACCCCATGGGGGGGTGGGGGTTGTCACTTGAGGTCAGGAGTTTGAGACCAGCCTAGCCAACATGGTGAAGCCCCATCTCTACTAAAAATACAAAAATTAGCCAGGCGTGGTGGCAGGTGCCTGTAATCCCAGCTACTAGGGAAGCTGAGGCAGAGAATTGCTTGAACCAAGGAGGTGGAGGTTGCAGTGAGCCGTAACTGTGCTACTGCACGCCAGGCTGGGCAACAGAACAAGACTCCCATCTCAAAAAAAAAAAAAAAAAATTAGTCTGCTCTTTTTCAAGCCTGGTTAAACCCAGAAGTCAAAAAGGAATTGAACGATACGTGACTACTTAAAACCACTGAATTGTAAAGGAAACCATAAACAGGCAAAAAATTCCAGAGGAAAGAAGTCTGCATTATATAAGGGAGCTAATTATATCTACAAAGAGCTCTTTAATCAAAGAAAAACACAAACAGGAAGTTAACCAAAAAAAGCAAAACTGTAAGAGGCCAATAATCAAATATGCTCATCACACACACAGTAAATTTAAAATAATATTTCTTTTCTGATCCAGATTAGAGTTTTAAAACATTGATATTTAGTGAACATGGAGGAAGCAGGCATCTTCATCCACTGTAGGTGGGTTAAACAATTTACACTATTTTGAAGGGCCACTTAGCAATATCTCATTTCTCAAACAGGATATTGTGGTCTTCATTCTTGATCAATATGCATAAATCTACTTCAAGATCCTTAATGGCTGAATGGTAATTATTAGTATGGATGCACCACATTTTATCATTTTAAAACTTAATTACATATGTCCTTGAACTCAGCGATCCTCAGTTTCCCTCCTGATGTACTCTCAAACTTGCAGCAAGATCATTTCAAGAATACTAATTGTAGAAATGTTTTTAGTTTCTAAAAGCCAGAACAATCTGAATGCATATTAGGAAAATAAATGACCTCTGTGGCTAAAGAAAAGGGTAAAAGATACAGCTCAGCAATCTGTAAGGCCCTGCCTGATCTGGCCCTACACCTCACCTGTATCCTCCTTCACTCTGCCTGTATTTTTCCTAGAACCACTTCAGTCCCTTTTCCTCAGGGTCTTTGCACCACTTTGACCTATAATACTCTTTTTCCTGGCTCACAACCACAGCGAGCTGACTTGTCCAGCATTTGACTTTCCCTTCAAATTGTGGGCTCCCATAGGCAGAGCCCATCTTGTTAAACAGTGCGTCCAGCATCTAATGGTGCCTGGCACGTGGTAGCTTCTCCTCAAATGGTTGAATAAATTAAAGCTTGAAAAGCTTTTCTGTTTCCAAAACAGAAAATACTTTAGATACAGGTAACAGGTTGAAGAAATCTGAAAAACACGTCTTCACTGTTTTATGTAGAATTTTCTAACGAAAGAAATAATCCTACCAAAGTACTCTCAGGCATTGCTCAACTTGACATATAGCTCGCTTTCTACAAAGCTTGTGAGAAAGACTGTCCACACAGTAACTCTCTCAATGTTCATGAATACATCTTACTTCCTCTAGGTGATAAGCTTTTACAGACAGGAACAATGTCTTCTACATCTTCGTTCCTATTCCCCTCCTGACCTAAGATGATACCTTGCAAATAATTCCATCAACAGGTACACTTGTCCAAAGCAACCCAGATTCAGTCTCATTATAGTTTTTGGTCACATATTATATTCATGTCAAGTTACAGCTGATTTGAATACTAAGAAACTAAAGGCCAAAAGCAAGTTTTCGCAATTGCAAAAGATACTACCTAGAGGATTGAAGGGAAAAATTTTTTCTATTTCTGGATAGGCATCATCTGAGACAGGAACAGAGCTTTTTGCTTTAACAGTCTTCCCAGTCATCTAGAACAACCAAAGAAATTATCAGTTAGTGAGAGTTGAAGTATTATCAGCTGATTAGTTTTTAAATTTGTCAATTTCACGCTGCCTTCTAAGAAGCCATAATCCTTACTTTTCCTAATTACACCTAAATACACTTCAAATAATAGGATTCAAATGTAATTCGAGCAGCATGACTTAAAAGTTAAATCTGAGCCGGGCGCGGTGGCTCAAGCCTGTAATCCCAGCACTTTGGGAGGCCAAGGCGGGATCACGAGGTCAAGAGATTGAGACCATCCTGGTCAATATGGTGAAACCCTGTCTCTACTAAAAATACAAAAAATTAGCTGGGCATGGTGGCATGTGCCTGTAATCTCAGCTACTCAGGAGGCTGAGGCCGGAGAATTGCCTGGACCCAGAAGATGGAGGTTGCGGTGAGCCGAGATCACGCCATTGCACTCCAGCCTGGGTAACAAGAGCAAAAACTCAGTCTCAAAAAAAAAAAAAAAAAAAAATCCAACCTTGAATAGAAAATGTAGTTAAGCCTGAAATGGTTATGTCTTTACTGAACCTGTACAGACTTTTTTTCTTGTCATTGTTCCCTAAATGATACAGTATAACAATTATTTACATAGCATTTACACTGTATTAGGTATTATAAGTTAATCTAGAGATGATCATGGGGGAGATGTGCCTGTGTTATATGCAAATACTATGTCATTTTATGGCATCCTGGGGTTTTGGTATCTGATGCGGTCCTGGAACCAATCCCCCAGGAATACCAAGGGATGACTGTCATCCCTTTTATCATAAAGTCTCCTGTTGGGATTATGTGGACTTTCTGCTCTGTTCTATTGATCTTTCTGTTTACTCCAGTGAACATTGTTTGATCTGTAAAATGAAGTTTATAATATCTGCCTCAGAGAACTGGCCTTAAGAATTAAATGCATGTATAATGTTTGGCCCATAGAAGCAGTCAATAAATTTCTGCATCGATGACAAAGAGGAGGAAAATTTTACCTACCTCACTCTCATGCAAATAAATGCGATACCCAGAGTGTTCACAGATAATCAAGGCTCAAAAATTAGCCTTTTCATTCCACTCTGAACTAAAGGCTCCTTTCCATAAACTAAAGGCAGAAAATGATATTATCAATGGTCTTGATAATAGGTTTGAGGCAGTTTTCGTGAGTTTTTCACTAACCTACTTTGAAGTGGAATTCCTAGGGCTGTTAATCCCCTGAAACTTGTTTGCCAGAGCAAATTACCAGACAAGACTGAGTTTGAATCCTGGTGTAGCCATGCATCTCTGGGATTCTGTTTCCATATTATTAAAGAGGAATAATTACATCTCCTCCTATTTTGACAAATATGTAGCTATAACAAATTTTTGTTATCATCATCATGTTCTTTGTTGTAATCGTTAAAGACGGTGGCTTTGGGTAGATGAAGACAAAGAAAAGGAGGGTAGTAAACACTAAAACTGGAAAGAAAGGAAGAAAGAAAAGAAAGAGAGAGAAAGAAGGAGGGAGGGAGGGAAGGAGGAAAGATCAGAATATTAAAATCAAAGCTACTTCCAAAAATAAGGTGTATTGATAGAAGAATAGAGAAATATACAATAAACAATACATGATAAAGCAGGTAAAATGTTAATGATAGAATCTAAATTTACACTATAAAACTCCTTTGAACTTGCTGTGTTTGAAATTCGTTATAGTAAAATGTTAGTAAAAATTAAAGGCTGCCACTGCTTACTCCCTCTAGTCCTAATTTCACCATAACCTCCAAAACGCTTAAAGGTAAAGGATGATTGATTTTCCTTGAATCTTGATATTTCTTATGGAGTGGAGAACTTGTCATTTGCCTCCTGGCCTATTTTTCAAGCTGTCTTTGTGAATGTGATTCACTCCCTTCCCCTAAGGTTCATACTTCTTATTTCCTGCTGGTCCAACTGACAGCTCCAATTTACACACACCTGCCACCAATATACTAATGTCCCAGAATCTCCGCTCCCTCCCTGTTTCTCTCAAGCTGCCAACTCCCAGAGTCCCAACAGCTTCGTCCCCAGGAAACCGTAGAGTGGAAGCTGGGGTTTAGGATTGAAAGCCCTGTTTCCAGGACATTTGGAAAGCGAAAGTCAACTGCAGTTTCTTCCTGTTGCTATGACACAGGTGACTATAGAGTCGCTAGCTGGAAACTGACAGACAGGGATCAGGATGCACTGGTTGCCATGGTGAGGAGGAAACTAAGGATGTTTTCTACATGCCCATTGGTGCCTGGCATATCAGGTGACCAGAGCTGCCAGAGTGCTAAGAGCCCCTCATCAAATCATTAACCTTTAAGTTCACATTCACTTGCGTGCAATGGGTCTGTGGGCCCGGCTTCACGAGAGATTGGTGAGGGAGAACAGAAATGCCTGACATTGCAGCATCCTAGACAAATAAAGTATCTAAAGCAAACACTGTATTTTTTAATGACTTGTTCATATTCTTTTTCAAAGGAAGGTTTCATTTACTTCATTTTGAAATGTTGTTCGACTTTGGGCAATCAGCATCCACTAGTTCAATATCTGTCAAAACGCTGTTCCCAGGCCATCTGTTGAATCAGAATATCTGGGGGGTGGAGCCCAGGCATCTGCAGTTTTAACTACATCCTTAGGCAAACTGATGTTTGACAAGTACTGCTCCAGTCTAGCTATCTAACTTTAACATCTCACAGTAAAACAATTCTAGCCAGCAGCACCTAAACTTTTCACTGCCCCATGTCCTTTCTGTCATGTCCCTCCATCCCTAAGATACTTCAAGAGTCCATTGTTTGAGAGGTGTTTGTCTGTCAAACAAATTACATATATTGAAGAAATCATTTCCCCCCTTTTTAAATCAAAGACTTACATAACTGCCAGCCTGATTGGATGAGAGAGACAGTGTTAAAATATTATAATGACAAAAATTTACTTCGAACCCAGGGAAGTTTATCTTCCTCTGCAGATTGAGCTCAGGAGGATGTATATTGCTCATTAGCGTTCCAGAGATACTTTCAAAGAAAGTAGCTAAAGCTCACCAGCACTGTATTTTTAGAAACCAAGTGATCTGGGCATCCCAAATTGTGATGTACACAAATGGTTAAATAATTCCATTGCATCAGAGAGCCTGTTCTGAGAGTCTGCAGACTCACATTAAACACAAACAGTAACAGGGTCCATCCTCCTCCTGAGGAATTTAAACTTATTTATTCATTCATTTACTTATAATCACCCTTACCCCAGTGTGTATAGAATTTAAAGTGCTTTGCAAAGATCCATAAAATAATCTGAATTATAAATTGATACAGCACAGCCTGCTACTTGTCTCCTAATATAGCCCATCTCTGCTTCCTCTGCAGCACTGAGACTGCTCATTTTCAGCCAAAATACATGGTTGTCCACCTTTTGCAGCTGTTCTAATAGCTAGGTGTACTTATGTGACTAAGGTCTGGTCAGTGGGATGTAAATGTCAGTTGTATGTGCAACTTCTAGAGAACATCCCTTAAAAGGAGGATTAGTTATGTCCCTATTCTCTCTCCTATTATCCTTCCTACTGGCTGGATGTTGGACATGTTAGCTGGAGCCACAGCAGCCCATCTTGTACCATGGGTTGGAAGCTGGGTGTTGAGGATGGCAATGCAACACGTAAGAGGGCTGGTTTCTTGATAATCCTGGAGCTGCCATTCTAAACTTGGACCACCTGCTCAAAATTTTACCCTAGAGAAAAAAGCATCTTCTCTCTTATTTAAGCTACTGGTGTTTTGTGTTTTCCATTCCCCACAGCCAAGCTTAATCCTCACTACTAATGCTGCTAATGCAAGTGAGATAAAAAAAAAATAGAAACAGAGTGAGAAATAAACAACACAAAAATATGTGCCATAAAAACCATACATATTTGCTATTAATGAGTAGCAAATTTCAATTCAAGCCTTCTAGGGTTGAAGAGGCTGTAAAACTTTTGAGAAGACAGCTCTTGGGATCATACGCTTATTTTTTAAATTTCTCAGAACAAATACTACTGTTCCTGATGTTAAAAACAAATTTATCCTGAATCTTTATAAAGAGGGCACCCATCATTTAATGTAATTAACAACTGAAATAACTGCTGTACAGTAGAAACAGTGTGTTTCATGATTTTCTTCAGTCTAGGTCAGGAGAATCAAAGTGCAGATGATTTGAAATCGCCCCGTGTGTCTGTTCCTGTGCGACACTAAATTGAATGATTTCTTCCTTCCTCCCTTGCAAACACTCGCTAGGCAGTGACTTACAGAGGTCACTTGGTAAAGTAGAGGGATACGTGGATATCTTCAGGACAGCCAGTGATTTTGAATAATTCTAGTCCCACCCAAACAGAACATAAAATGAAATCCTCTTTATCCCCCAGTAAGAATGGCTGAGCGTCTTTCCTTACGTTTAATCTAAACTAACTGCTCGGTTCACCTGGGCAGCCACAGGCTAAAATCTCAGAAGTTTATCACACTGGTTTAGTTATTATCTCCCTAATTACTAAGAGCCACCTTTTAATTTATATACTGAATTCACACACACAAGTTATTTTTCCTACAAATGGAATCTCTAATTAGGATCAGCTTTGTTCAAAACTGGGCAGCAAATGGGAAAATGAGAGGATTAGAGAACATCATTAATAGCAGCTGCAAATAACCTTTTAATTAATTCTGAATATTTCCCTCCAAGGAGTCCCTCTTCCATTTATGAAATAGAAAATTTTGGCCTGCCATTAACAATAATTTCAACAGCATGCATAACGATAGTAATAATGGCCATTTTAAAAGTCAACCAACACGTGGATAGATACTTTTCATTAGGAAATGCTTTCATTCGCATTATTATCTCCTTTGATCTTACACCTGCCTTGTGTTATACTAAAGTGTTTTTACTTCTTTTCACAGACACAGGGCAAAGGGGTTAAGAGTGTGTCAGGTTACTTAGGTCTGGGTCTCAGTTCTACTGTGTATCACCTGTGTGGCCTTGGACAAGTTACTCAGTATCTCTGAATCTCAGTAAACGTATAAAATGAAGACAAAATGTCTACCACAGACAGATGCTGTGAAGTGCAGTCACACTAGTAAAATGCTGTATTCACGGAGAATGGGTTCAAGCTCTTCCTATGGATGAGTAGTTCAATCTGCAGAATCCGGAATAGCCTGGGCTTCAGATCTGGGGCTTACCTGAAGCAAGAATCAATTTCAGAGCAGAACCAAGATTGACATTTCCAACACGTAATCATTTTTTTCCATTTCTGCTGCCCCATCAGCTACACGAGCGCTCTTAAAGAATAAAGGGAAAACGGACACTCCTTCAGGACTGGGGTGCAACACAAATATTTTATGATCAACAAAACAATCTATAAATAAAGAACAGAACGCATAGAGTTGTGCTGCCAATCCAGAAGCCTGGAAATTATTGTCACAGATTGCTTTTGCAGTTTGGGCTCAGCAGAAAGCAACCTGGGCACTTAGGGGACGATGCTTAACGCTGAAGTCCAGAGCTGGCCACAAGGTGGCAGGATGTCACCAGCAAGCATGCTCAAGCCCAAACTTCCCCCTGGAGCAATCTTCTTGCTACCACCCAGGCCAAGGCACTGATTGATGCCTAAAGCCCAAGATGACAACTTGAAATATTCCAATCAATATCAGCCCAAAACCTAATGCCAAAAATTCTGTAAATGCCATTCTTCTGTCTAATTGCTCAGTTCTTAGACAGACAGTAAAACAGGCACTTCATCCTTCACGTACAAAAAGAAACTTCAAGGTGACCGTGAACTTATTCCAATATAAATGACTAATTCTTTTTGCATGAATTCCAATTTTCAAATGTATAAAAAAAGTGGGAAGATTTAGGTGTCAGAAGCACCCCTCCAGAATTCCTGGAGCTTTCTTATTATAATGTTTTCTTATAAATATGAATATATCTGGACAGGCACGGTGGCTCTCAGCACTTTGGGAGGCCAAGACAGGAGGATCACTTGAGCCCAGGAGTTCGAGACCAGCCTGGGCAACATAGTAAGACGTCGTCTCTACAAAAAATAAACAAAATAACCGGGCATGGTGGCATGTGCCTACAGTCCTAGTGACTCAGGAGGCTGGTGTGGGAGGATCAATTGAGCCTGGGAGGTCAAGGCTACAGTGCATCGTGATCTCACCACTGCTCTCCAGCCTGGGTGACACAGTGAGATCCTGTCTTTAAAAAACAAAAAAAAAGATGACTATATATTCAAAAAATAGTCAAATCTAAATTATTTCTGTATAACTCAAATGCCACCAACCATTTTTAAAACCTGAATTTTCCTACCAACCGATTTCTGAGCTATCGTCTCTTTTTCCCTCTTTACAAAAGTGAATGTTTAAGGATGATACAATAATTTAAATAACAGCCTAACTTTATATAAGGTTTTATATAGACTTGGATTATTTTAGAATCAGACAATAACTGGGAGATTATCTATTTTAATACTTTCATTTTCTTAAGAAAGAGACTGGTATTGCCAGAGGTTAATAAATTTGCCAAATATGACACAGCAATTTAGGTCAGATCTGAGACCCAAACTTTGGTCATCTCTCAAGACAGTTTGGACTAGTTATGACCATTTATTTAACTGTCCTGGGAAAGTCATGATTTTCCTTTAGCCTGTATAATAGCAAGTCACTAACAAGGAAGAAAATGCCAGTTCAGTATTTTGCTCCATAATTCCAGCAGCTCAACTTGGCTCTGCACTAGAAATGATGATTAGAACAAAAACTATCTGAGGAGCTTCATGATGAATACAATAGTAAAACCCTAAAAATAAAATAAAATCCCTAACAGGTCACAGCCACTCAAACGGGATAGGAGATTGAGTAAAATTCAAGGAGAAGGAAGAAGATGCTTCTCCAGGGATGCTGGAGACCCTGAGCCCTCTCTCACAAGGTGTGACTATAAAGTAATGCAACCGATTTTAAAAGAAACACAACCAGAGCTTATACATCTAAGTGAGCCCTGTGTCCTACGGAGCAGTCGCTTAGGAGGCTGCGTTTTTGAGGCAAGGATGCTGCAGCAGCTCAGATATTAACTCTTGTTTGGGAATTGTCTTCAGTGTCTTCTTGAGCACGTTCTTCTAAATGTCAATCACCCACACAAATCTTGGTTGTGCAAGGTTGGAGTTTTTTCTCCATTGCCAACTCTTGGAAAAAAGTGGCTGGTCAAGGTAGATCACACAGTTTTGGATAAATCTGAGCTGCATGTATTAAATAGTAACAGGGTTCGTTTTCCCTTGTGGCTTAAACATTGGACGGTGTGGTTCCCTTAATGCATGATCAAATGTTTGTGTTACTGATGTCAAAGCAAGGCCTTTTAATTCTAGTTCTTAATCATTTTGTGTCTGTTGATAACTTATTCTTCTGTCTCTCAACTCACATTTAAGCTCTTCTAAAGGAAAGGTCAATTATTAGATCAAATCATATGAAATTACTGTCATTTGACCATGTTTAATGTACAAAACTCACATTGTTCAAGGTAAGACATTTAACAGCTTAATATCTTAGTAGAGGCCCAGCACAGTGGTTCATGCCTATAATCCTAGCGTTTTGGGAGGCAGAGGCAGGTGGATCACCTGAGGTCAGGAGTTTGAGATTAGCCTGGCCAACATGGTGAAACCCCGTCTCTACTAAAAATACAAAAAATTAGTCAGGCATGATGGCAGGTGCCTGTAATCCCAGCTACTCGAGAGGCTGAGGCAGGAGAATCGCTTGAAACTGGGAGGCGGATGTTGCAGTGAGCCAAGATCGCACCATTGCACTCCAGCCTGGGCAACAAGAGTGAAACTCTGTCTCAAAAAAAAAAAATCTTAAAATCTTAGTAGAGTGGTCAAAAGGAGTTCAAACGTGTTAACTAACATCACCCTGCTGAGGTGGGCAATACTGAACACCGATATTGAGATCCCAGAGCATGTGATGCTGAACAGCCCCACAAAAGCCAAACATCAGTTTTCTCCCTTAATTGTTCTATTTTTTATGCATTTAGGTTTTTCTCACCATCCAATTTAAACTACACATCTTGAGGGTATAAAATATTCTGCCAAACACACCCACCAACAGCCTTTTACGATCAGGGCCATTCTGTAAAAAATCATCTGTCTTACCCTAAGCAATGATGATAATGTGATTACCTACATACTGGAAAGCAGGTTTGCCAGTTTGGTCCCTCTAGGCCCTGGGACTCAGCCAGACAGGCCAGCTGATCTGATTTGTGCCTAAACGATTTCACTAAGGAACAGAGTGTACCCTCCGCCTTTTCACCTCCCTCCTGCAGGGCAGATGTGACCCAGCAGATCATAGCTGAAGTTACTGTGCAGCACGCCTTCTTTCCTGCTCTGGTTCTTCTGTCTGCTTTTTATTTCTTCGTTATCCTGCATTTATCATCAAAATGTGATCGCAGAAGCCCCTGGCCAGTTCTGCCCCTTCCCCCCTCACTCCACACCAGGGTGGGCATTTATTTGAATATTTAAATTCATGCTCCAGCGTCTCTAATCTGCCTGTGAGAAAGAACTCATTGGTTAGAGCATAGAACTTTCTGGTTATTATTTCAGGATACAAGCGTCATTTGATGTTTGGGTGGGTCTGGAAAAAATGCGTGCCACTTATTTGCCTCTTAGTACTCTTCTCAATGAAGAAAATGCATCACTGATAAAACCTGGCCCCAAGGGATGTACCCGGTGATCAGCAGAGCTATCAAGACCCCTCGCAGAAAAGGCCTACTCCGTGCTTCCCACCCAAGACGCAGCATCAGCCTGAGCAGAAAACCTGCACCTTCCTTGCAGTCTCCTCCCTCATTCATTTTCAGCAATCATCGTCAGTAGGAAGTCATTCTGCTCATTCAATTACCTTGTGACAAATCTTAAATTGCTCACCTGCGCCTCAAAATGACAAAAAGTAGGGCTACAAGGCTGTGGAATTATGGTCTCTGCTGGGGTCTTCCTAGTACGTCCTATGCCTGGCGGGAGGTGCTCACACTTCTTTTGTTTGCAGCTGAGCTGACCTCGCTTCAAGGGTCCCTTCCATTATTGCTGCCTGGAAAAGTATTTCTTGTTTTCTGGGTTTTTTTTTAAATCAATCTTTTAAAAAAGATTTCCTTTTTTAAAAAATCAATCTTTTGTGATCACAAAAGCAATCTCTTTTCAATATCAAAAAATTAGAAAATGTTAACTGGTCATAGTGGCTCATGCCTATAATCCCAGCACTTTGGAGGTGAAGGTGGGAGGATCACAAGACCAAGAGTTTGAGGCCAGCCTGGGCAACACAGTGAGATCCCACCTCTAAAAAAAATTTAAAAATTAGCCAGACAGGGTGGCATGCATCTGTAGTCCCAGCTACTCGGGAGGCTGAGGATTGCTTGGGCCCAGAAAGTTGAGGCTACAGTCAAACATGATTGCACCACTGCACTCCAGCCTAGACAGAGTGAGACTCTGTCTCAAAAAACAAACAAAAAATTAGGAAGTGTTGACAAGAAAAAAAGGAAAATTAAACCATCATATTCTTCTTCTCTCAAGATATTACCACAGTTAACCCTAATGTGCAAATCCTTCCACGCTTTCTGCACATATGTATGTATTTTATATATACATATACAGGTATACATTCATATGTATATACGTGTGTGTGTGTGTATATATATATATATATATATAAAATCAGTCATCTTTCCATGTCAATCAATTTTATTCTTATCTAATACCTTTCAAATTTTCTCCATTGTCCCCAAGACATCTTTTATTTTGAGTTTAGTTAAACCACATCCAATCCAGGACCACACGCTGTATCTTGTTGTAATGTTTCTCAAATCTCTTTAGATCTAGAACACTCATCTCTTACTGCCCATCACTGATTGAAGAGTGCAGGCCAGTTGTCCAGTTAAAGATCCATCCTCTGGATTTATTTGCTTTGTGGCTTCCTTAGGTGCTCACGTTTGGGTTGGAAAGGGGTGTTGTTTGTTTTGTTTTGTTTTGAGACAGGTTTTCTATTTGGTTTGTTTTGTTTCTTGCTCTGTTGCCCAGGCTGGAGTGCAGTCTTGTGATCACTGCTCACTGTAGCCTCCACCTCCCAAACTCAAATGATCTTCCCAACTCAGCCTCCTAAGTAGCTGGGACCACAGGTTGGAGCCACTACACCCAGGTCCTCAGTTATTAAGCTTGTTCTTCCATCTCTATATTCCCTGTGAACTGGAAATCAGAGCCAATGGATTTGATTCCAACATTTCTAGGCTAGATTCCATCCAGGAAGTTGTGGAATGCTTTACACCGTCCCACATCAGCAGACACTTTGGACTCAGTTGCTCACCATTAGTGATGCTACCATTGCCCACTGGGTTGGGGGATGATAGCCTAATCTATCTAACCAGGAAGTACCCTTTGGGGTGTAACATTGGCAAATTATTTTCCAGACTTTAAAGTTTTGTAGCCAATATGCTGATGCAAAATCCATACCATAAGTAAACAGTAAAGAACAGCCAGGACCAGTCTGAGATCAAAGCCAGGGAGGAGTAAGTAAGTGGGAAAGAGCGAAGGTATGAATTTGCTTAGTGTTCATAGCTGGAAGGAAGACTTGCTATTACAGTTTTCATATTGCCCTCTACTTTCCAAAGTAATTGATAGACATTCCTGAAGCTTGGTGTAAATCACAAGCCCCGAGCACTTGAGGGAGACTAAGCAACTGGTAAAGACAGCACCGGGTGTTGTGTAATTTTTTTTTTCCTGAAAAGCTCTTCACAGGAGGTCCTCTGGGATTCTGATTTCTCTTTTAACACTTGTTAGTCAAAGTGATACTGCCAGGCTTACCCATGCAAGTTCTTCAGAAATAAGAACTGCCTTTAATCCTCCTCAGAGGAGCCTGAGCTAAGTACCTGCTTGAGCTACAATCCCATAGGGTTAGATATTGTCACAGCAACAAAGCAACGGCAGGGACCTTGATCCCACCTCCCCACCTACCTATTTTAATCTCTGTCTCCATTCTGGGGGGATGGTGGTTTTGTGATAAGGACCTCATGCAGGTGAGGTCCTTGTTTATAGAGCTATGACTGCTGAGTTCAGTGCTAGATAGGGGACCCCAGATGGGGCTCTCTTGGGTACATATCCCATCAGGCACCCCACTGTCACTGTAATCTGGTGGTCTTGTTAGCCATGCACAGCATAGGTTGTGCTGTTCGCTTTTTTTGAGACAAGAGGGGCACCGTATTTCAGACAGCAGGAAAAACCTGAATTTGTCAATCCTATAAGTACAACTGCATTTGTACTCAGAAGAATGATACCTCCGAAGAAGTTTGCCTCTGTGCCTTTAAGCAAGACATTCACAGAATAAATCAGAGCTCAGGTGGCTCTGCTTGAGACTGTCAGGATGGTCCAGTTTCCAGAATTATAACAGAGATGTGCCTGGATAAGGCAAATTGGCCCAGGACATGAGAGACAGAGGAAATACATACACACAGCCCTTGCCAAGCAGAAACTCGATAACTTCGAGTCCAAATGTTGCAGCCAGGTAAATCTTCTCCTAATGTACATCAAGTTGAAAATCAAAAGGAATATGAAGAGCATAGTGTTTAGAAAAATAGGTCCTACAGGCTCTTCTCCCTGCTGCTTCAACTGGGGAAAGGTTCTTCTAGACTACTTTTAGTACAAGAACCTTGCACAACCAGTTCGGCTGGAAGTGTGCCCGCCGCCCTGCCACAGCCCTCATTAGTTGACTCTGACCTGTCGAAAAGCTGAAAACAGAACCTGGAGCCATCTTCTCTGCAGCTCACCTCCTATAATTATCTGTCTTTCTAAATATTAGCAGTAGCCTAGTTTACTGTCATTTTTTAAATACTTGTCCATTTTTACCTTTGCTTAACACCCTCGACCACCATGCTACTTTTCTTCAGGGAAAGGTTTTTGATGTAAAGAGAGAAGTGATTTTCTTTTTATTTCTTTTCTCCCTAGACAGCTAGAGATATTACTTAAAAAAAAAATTTCTTGCGGGCTTTTATCCTTGCTTAAAATCACCGGGAAGAATAGAATATTTCCTTAGCTACCCATTGGCTATAGTAACTAAAGCCTGAAAAAATCCATTTCCCACTTCCTATTAAAATTTTATAAGCATTAAAAATATTCACTTGGATGCTGTATGGTGTTTTTTCTTTTGCATCGCAACTGAACTTTTTTCACTCTGATATCTATAGCCTGGCTGATTTTTCTTAATTTCTTTACTCACTTAAAAATTTTTTTGAATTAATAAGTGAACTCCTGGTGGGGAACAGTGGCTCACAACTGTAATCTCAAGGCTTTGGGAGGCTGAGGCAGGAAGATCGCTTGAGGCCAGGAATTCAAAACCAGCCTGGGCAACATAGCGAGATCCCATCTCTACAAAAAAATTTTTTTAAATTAGCCAGGTGTGGTGGTATGTGCCTGTAGTCCTAACTACTCAGGAGGCCAAGGCAGGAGAATCACTTGAGACCAGAAATTCAAGGCTGCAGTAAGCTACAATCACACCACTGCACTCCAGCCTGGGTGACAGAGACCCTGTCTCTAATAAATACTAAATAAATAAATAAGCTCCCTGTTCTGCTTAATAAACCAGTGGCCTTTGAATTTTCCAACAGGCCCGCCCTTAGCAACACAGTGATGGATGGACAACACACATAAAAACTGTTTACCCTGAAATGCATTTTTATCTGATTTCAAAGGCTTCCTACTAATCATAACTAATATTCACTTCAACTTCCTTTTCCAGCTTTAAAGCCAATACAAATGCCCTCTCTGGAATCCATGGACTAATACTTCTCTAGCCCCCAGTTCTTACTATATCCTTAGCTTAAAGGGCCTAACCCCAAAGGGGCTGAACATTTTTTGCAAATCTTTGTGGGCTTTCAAAGATCAGACTTTTGAGGAATCTTATTTAGAACACGAATTCCCAGGCCTCACCTTTCACAGACTCTGATCTGGTAAATCTTCATAGGATCCATGAGTCTGCATTTCCAACAAGCTTCTGTTCCCACCCCAAGTAAATGGTCTTTGGAATGGTCTTTGACAAACACTGCTCCAAGAATGTCAATCTCCAAAGCTTTTGACTAATGCTGTTTTCATTCATTTGTTCAGCAAATGGTGGCTCGGTACCCACTGTGTGCAGGATGTTACTTGGGGAACAGATAAATTTCACAGGGGACCCTGCCCTCAAGAAACTTACAATCTAACGGGAGAAATGAGAAGTGAACATCAAACTAACCAAAGGAAGTAAGAGGATGTCCTGAGATAAACAGACATAAAATATTATAGGAGTTCAGAGGAGAAAGAGGTAACATTGAGTTAGAAGGGACAAGGCTCCTATGGAGTGATGAGTATGCATTAAACCTGAAACTACAAAGTATTGGGCACATGGAGGTAGAAAAGCAGAATCACTGTCAAACAAAGCAGGCAGGAGCAAAGGCACAACATGGAGAAGGAGGAGGCTTGTGTGGAGAAGAGGGAGCCATTTAACTTGCTTGGAGCTCAGGGTGCAGGCAGGGGCATAGAAGCAAAGGAGCTTATAGAAGAGCATTGTAGCCAAATCCTGGAGGGCTTTGAATGCCAAGTCACAGAGTAGGGTCATGAGTAAGAGCTTTAGGTATACCCAGAAAACGGGTGACTGTGAGCAGAGATGCAAGTAGTCACAAGCTTCACTAAGCAGGTAACAAGATGGGTAGCTGTGGACATTCTCCCCAGAAGAAGGGAGCAAAATCTACTGAGCAAGAAAAATCTACTCTGCAAGAATCCCTCAACCCTACAGTCCAGCCAGAGCCTCATTCGTTATTTCTCAGAATAAGATGTCCAGTGTAAGCTCACGCCTTGCCTTGTGGTAACCCATTAATGCTAGCAAAGTGCTAGCGCTTTTACCTGTGGGTTTAACCATCACGAAGCCTATACGTGCTCCTTGAGAAGGAGGGATGAGAACAAAATGCAGGTTGAGAGTGCTCCATGCTCCCACACTTTTCTCCTCTCAAGAACACTGCTGCTTCTCCAGGTATGCTCCAACACACACGCAGCCAAACCTCAGGGCAGCTGCCTGGCTGAAAATAAGGGCACAGTGGTATTAAGACTAGATCTTCTCTGGTCAAATTTTCCATACACTGTTTAATGAGTAAGTTTCATTTACAGTCAGCCCAACACAGCCCAGCTGTGGATCAAAAATATCCAAGAAAAATAAAAATAAAAATAGCAATACAGCAACAAAAATTATTGCAAATAATAAACAATACAGTCTAACAACTATTTACATAGGATTTACATCGTACTAGGTATTACAAGTAATCTAGAGATGATCTAAAGCTTATGAAAATATGTGCATAAGTTATATGCAAATACTATGCCATTTTATATCAGAGACGAGCTTCCAAGGACTTTGGTATCCTCAGAGGTCCTGGAACCACTATCCGACGGATACAGAGGGCATTTCAGCACTACGTATGATTCTTGGTAGACTTGTAAGGGTTTTACAACTTCCCTGATATCTACCCAGGAAAAAGCAGACCATCAATACTAGATATATTATTCCTTCTGCTGTCATAACAGTTCTACCTCCAGCATTTTCCCCCACCGCTCCTAGATCGAGGTCTCCAACTCAGGAGCTGCTTGGCCATCTGCATTTCAAAGAATCACATAAAAATCCATAATTAGGGAGCTAATGCCTTTGCATGTATATCAGAATCACCAACAGCATAGATTACACGAGCAAATTGCATCAATAAATTCAGCTGCCACCCTATTTTTCGCCTGAGTCTAATCAGAAATACAAAACAACATGTGCCAGAGATAAATGAATTACAATCAGAAGCAGGGACCCCAGAAAAGCAGGGGGACAGTGGGATTATTTGCCCAGGTGTTGGGTCATTTCTCCAGGAAATCTAATCAGAGGCAAATAGCATATACTTTTTCAGGGAAGGGGGAGGACAGAAGGGATTTTTCTTTGTGCTTTGTGACAGCAGCACAATCTCTAGCAAGTGCAGTATGTCTCCTGTGACCGTTTTGCACATCTGATATTCTAAACAGCCATTAGAAGAGGAGTTGGGAATCCAGTGCCCACTACTCTCCACTGGGTTTCCTCCCTGCAGAAACGATATGCCAACAAATGAAGCAGATGTATTGGCTGCCTACCCTGCAGCCGTGCTGGCCTGTTCCTTATGTGACCTGATCATTGTGGATCTTGCTTTAGGAGAGAACAGGAGGAGCGATCTGAAGGCTTGTGTCCACTTTGGTATGAAATGTGAATCTCATCTCAGACATATCCTTGAATCAGACCTCCTCACAACAAGCTCTGTCTGCTAGCGCTGCAGCTGTACTGTGCTGCCTCCCCACAGCCTAACACAGAGCCAGAGGACATGCAGCACCCCTGAAAATCTGACGCAAGGAAGATACAGCAACGTTGTTTCTTGCCCTGCCTCAGTGGAACATAATGGTGTTGTCATTCCTCTTTCAGTCTCATTCACACACTGTCCCCACAGTGGTGCTGCCATCGTAGGGTGACTCCAATGCAGGTACAAGTGATGGTAGATCCAAGGATACTGTTGACTTCAAACAAACCAACTCCTTGGAGACCCAGAGGCTGCTACTGGTCAAGAAAATCGCTGCTGGATTAAGCTGAGAGATCCAGGCATAGTGATAAGGGATCTTTAGCAGGAGACCAATTTACAAGCTGATTTTTGCTGAGAGGACAACTAGCACCTGTAAAAACTGTCCCTTGTCTCCTGGGGTATCTGAGATATTGACCAAGGCTTTCTCCCACAGGCATAGCATAAGTGCTCATGGAAATAAACTCACACATATATACATATACACACATACATATGTGGGCATATATACACACAGAGTCACACAGAGACAAACTGCTACTGGATGGAATCGGCAATGCTCTGGAGGGATGCTTCAAGCTGGGACAAACCAAGCCTGAGGACCTTGGATTTCAGAATCCAGGAAAAAGGGTCTAGAACAGTATTGTTCAGTATGGTGGCCACTAGTCACATGTGGCCACTGAGTGCCTGACACGATGGCCAGCCTGAGTTGAGATCTGAGACGTGCTTTAAGTGTAAAATACACGTGGGACTTTGAAGACTTAGTACGAAATAATGTAAAATATTGCAATAATTTTTATATGATCAAATGTTGAACTGAGAATATGTTAGATTGTGTGTTTCCTATTGTTAGCATAAATTAGTGGCTTTAAACAACATAAATGCATTATCGTACAGTCCTGGAAGTCAGAAGTCTGAAATGGATCTAACTGAATTAAAACCAAAATGTCGACAGGGCTGCATTCCTTCCAGAGGCTCTGTGGAGAATCTGCTTTCTCACTTTTTGCAGCTCCTAGGGGCCACCTGAATTCCTGGGCTTGTGGTCCCCCTTCTTCCGTCTTCGAAGCCAGCAACATCCCATCTGTCTGACCATTCTTCTAAAGTCAAATCTCCCTCTAACCACAGCCAGGAAAGGTCATCTACTTTTAAGGACTCATGTGATTATATCAGGCCCAGATAATTCAGAATTATCTCCCATCTCAAGGTCTTTAGCTTAGCCACATCTGCAAAGTCCCTTTTGCCATGTAAGATAATATATTCTGGCCGGGGGCGGTGGCTCAAGCCTGTAATCCCAGCACTTTGGGAGGCCGAGGCGGGTGGATCACAAGGTCAAGAGATCGCGACCATCCTGGTCAACATGGTGAAACCCCGTCTCTACTAAAAATACAAAAAATTAGCTGGGCATGGTGGTGCGTGCCTGTAATCCCAGCTACTCAGGAGGCTGAGGCAGGAGAATTGCCTGAACCCAGGAGGCGGAGGTTGCGGTGAGCCGAGATCGCGCCATTGCACTCCAGCCTGGGTAACAAGAGTGAAACTCCGTCTCAAAAAAAAAAAAAAAAAAAAAAAAAAAAAACAGGTGGCAGGGATTAGGACGTGGACATCTTTGGCGGGGGTCAGTATCCTGCATACTACATGGACATATTAGGTTAAATACCATACGTTATTAAGATTATTTTCACCAGTTGCTTTTTCTTTTTTAAAGGGGCTCCTATAAATTTTTTAAAATTACATGTGTCTTACATTACATTTCTACATTTCCAGTGGAAAGGTAATGCTAGCCTAAAGTCTTTCTGATCACTGAAATTCACTACATGGACCATTTTAGGGTGTCCAGACCCTCTCTGGAGAACAAGGGCACCACCCTAAGGTGACCTCCACTCCCAGAACACGGTCACATGGCATATACTCAGGGCTGTGTTAATGTCCTATGCCTATTTGCTGCAGAATTACCACTAGTGTCCCTGCTTACTCTCAAAATGTCCAGTTTGGATAATCCATTAAATGATCACTCTACTCCTGTGTTATATTTGAAAATGGAGCTGCTCAGTCATCCATCAAGAGGAGCTTCAAATCGATTTTCTAGGGGTGGTGATGGGTTTTCATTGATCTGCACTCCCACCCTTGGTCTTCCCCAGGCCTCTTTGCATGTAAGGGCTCCATCAGCTTGCTGACAGGTACACCCACATCCGCAGGCCATGAGCAAAGTGATAGGATACCAGCTAATTCAGTTCTTTTTCTTCATTTTTTTTTTGAGATGGAGTCTCGCTCTGTTATCCAGGCCAGAATGCAGTGGTGCAATCTCAGCTCACTGCAACCTCTGTTACCCAGTTCAAGCGATTCTCCTGCCTCAGCCTCCTGAGTAGCTGGGGTTACAGGCATGCATCACCACTCCCAGCTAATTTTTTTGTATTTTTAGTAGAGGCAGGGTTTCGCCGTGTTGGCCAAGCTGGTCTCAAACTCCTGACCTCAAGTGATCCACCCACCTCGACTTCTCCCAAAGTGCTGGGATTACCAGCATGAGCCACCACCCCTGGCCTACTTCTGAGTTTTTAATGATTCTTTGTTGTTGTCATTTTATAATTACAAAAATAGCACACTAATTACAAAAATAAAATATTACAATAATCTATAATGTAGAATCTCCTATAATTTTCCACACAAACCCCAGTAGATAACCACTATTCACAGTTGGCTGAATATTCCTCCAGATATTTTCTTCTCCACATGACAGGTTTGGTTGAAAAGTCTCCGTTCAGTGGCAAACAAGCATGAAACTGGCTTTCTGCTCTTGGACAAGCTCTCCAATCCCATTCAGGAAGACTGCATTTAGCCCAATCAGATTACACCCAATCATCCAGTCATATTTATAGCCATTCCAATTTCAACTTGAGCTTTTTTCCCCTCTAGTTAGCGCTCAATGAAATTCAAGAAGTATACCTCTTAGTGGTCAGTTCAAACAAAATCTCAGTCCAGAGTTCATGCCCCATCCAGGAGAAGCTTTTGAAGATGCTTGAGATAGAGAAGGCATGCTCTCTCATGCCCTCTTCTCTTTGTTCCAGCACTACTTCTGGATTCAGAGTCCAGAGTGCTCCCCATTACACCACGGAAGCTCACACTATGTTCCAGCACTACTTCTATGGTGTGCATGCCAAAGCTTTTATGTGTGTATAGATACGCATGCATGTGCATGTGTGCATGAATGTATATGTGAGCCTGTGTGCACATGTGCATTTTCAGGGCACAGGTCCCTTTCTGCTGACCATCACTACCTCTCTGTGCAGATGTAGTCATTGAAAGCTGGAGCTGTCTATTGGGCTGTTTGTCCCATAACAAGGGCTTCTGCCCAGCATGTTCTTAGTGAGGCAACATGAGCTACAAAGCAATATTCACTCATCAGGCACAAGGCATGGCAACATTGCTTCTCCTTTCCTCTCTGCACCGCACTCCCCCCACCCTCGCCCCATGGTAGGCACTGTGCTCCTCCTATGTTTACCAAACATATTTTGCTTTTCTGCAAGCTTCCTTCTGTGGACAAATTCTCTTAAGTTCTAGCATTTAGAGTAATTATACACAATTACTTCCATTGTTAACGAAAATAGGCATATAATTCTCCATATTTGTGTAATTGTGACTTAAGGCAAAAAAAAAACTTTAAAAGGGCAGTAAAGGAAGAAAGAAAACTAGGCAAATCTTGCACAGATTATAGACAAGCAAGCTGTAAATTGTTCAACGGGGAAGTGATGTCCAGGCCCCTGGAAGACTGCCTTTAGCAGCACTCACTTGCAGGCAAGACCAAAACAAAAAAATAAAATTCCTGAGAAGTATCAGAGGATAGAATCAAAAAAAGTTGCCCTGAGAATATTAGAACAAAACAAAACAAAAAGATGGACTAGGAAAGGGAAAGATAAGTCTTCCAGAAAACCAACCCAGGAAGTCAAAAATTCAATGACCAGAAGTTTTAAAAGGAGAACAGAAAAAGTAGAGGGAATGAAATTATGAATAATCATGATGATAATGATAATACATTTCCAACTGAAAATTCTCAGCATAATGAATAAAAAATAAAAGAGTCACAAAAACGCAATTTCAAAACCAAACCTTAAGATTCTAAAAGCTTCCAGAGAAAAATAACAACTCATACTTAAAGAATTGCCCATCAGAATAACATCAGCTTGAAGATGGAAGATGGAGCAATGCCTTCCAAATGCTAAATGAAAATCATCCGCAGCCTAGAATGCTATCCATACAAATGATCAATCAAGGAAAATGGAAGAAATGATATTATTAGATATGTTCTCAAAAACTTACTTTCCCTGCCCCCCTTTTGAGGAAGCTAATGGCAGATGGAGCCTAACAAAATAATGGCTGGTCCGTGTAGAGCATCTTCTGCACCAGGCACTATTCGAAGTACTTTATATGTATATTAATTGGTTTATCCCTCACCATACTCCCAGGAGGTAAGTACTCCTATCATCTCCATTTTACGAAGAGGAAACTGGGCACAGAGAAATTCGGTGATTTGCTCATAAATCTCACAGCTAGTAAGTGGTAGAGAAAGAGGGAACTAAGCTAAGAATGAACACATAGGACCTAGGAGAAAAAGAGTCTACCAGGAAATTGGCCAAAATCTCAGGATGATGCAGAGTGTAGCTTGAGATGCCCACTGAGTACTCCCTGTCCAGTTTGAAGGTGAAGGATTAAACTGGGAGAGAAGTCCAATACGGGGAGGAACTGATTGATATTTAATAAATTTTCAGATACAGTTGGCTTTTGGAAAATTGAACAATGTGCAAAAGATCTGGTGGGATATAAGCATAGAATATTCGTTGGCTCTAAGCTAAGACATAATAATGTCAATGCCAATATTGGATTTTGTAAAAACTGATTGGATGCAAAGAAAATAGGAAGAAGGGAGGAAGTGTGTGGGATGAGGGGACAGAGCGGAGACACTGTGTAAGAAAGCTAAATCCTTCATAGGATTTAGAGACAAACAGGGAGGCAATAGAAAACGTCTAAGATCAATAAGTCAAGAAACGACAGTAGACGCATATTCTTCAGTCAAATGACAGCAAATGGTGGAATAAACATTAAAGATTCTTTAAACCGCTTGTCTCTGAAAAGTGGGACACAAGAGTGGAAAGGATGGAAAATTTTACCTAGTTTTTAAAAATATACATTATGAATTAAATTTTATTTTTTTCAATTATATATAGAGAAAAAGATGACCCACAGAAGTATGGAATAAGACTACCAACCCCAAATAGATGCAGTATGACCGATTCTGGATTTCCAGAATTCAGATATGTTAATGACTTTTAAAAGATGTTTATGTAAAAGTCTGGTAAGACATTTAAAAACTTAAAACATATACAGTCATTAAAAACATTTTACTTAGTATAAGTATACCCTGCAAATCAATTGACCAACTATATGCATGTTAGCATTTAGGTTACATGAGGCAGGTTAAGTTTAAATTTTTCCTTTAGACCTTTTTCATTTTTCAAAATTTTCTTCCATTAAAATGGATTGTTTTCTGATGAGACAAAAAATTTAACAGAGTTTTTTGTTAGGCCTTTGGTAATGTATTTGTGTTTTAAAACTAGATGCAGACACTATTGCTATAGAAATAAAAATTTAATTAAAAAGGAAAGCATTGAGGTCCATATATTGAAAAAGAATGGAAAGGAAAAATAGTCCTGTATCATAATAGAATATTTGATTTTTCTAAGTGACTCAAATCTAACATAACACATAGCAAAATAATTGATTTCACATGCTTTGTGGTTCCACATGTTGCCTCAAATTGAGAGGTCGCAGGCTGAGGACTGGAACTCCAGTTACCTAGAGACTGTTCAGTGGGATGGGATATGTGGCATAGGTGGTAACAGAAAACGGAAAGAAACACTGGGCTGCCCTTACCCAATGTACAATCTCAAGAAGAAAGGGAGAGAGAAAACAGTGAAGGGAGGGCAGCACAACCTCCCTTCAGAGCTGTTCCCCATGCACAGACAATGAGCCTAAGCAAAGCAACCAAGAGGCCCTGCAAACGCATCATTCCACTCTTTGGAACCGTGACATGGCTGTTCCGCAGAGGACTGCAGGGAGTTTCATGTCGGAAGGTAACTCGATTGAACCCTCTTTCCTCACTCATAATTTACTTAAATGCCAAAAATCTTAAAGCAGGCTGTCAACAGCTCCATGTAACATTTAAAGCACATGACCCCACTTGTGTCTCTGACTCTCCTTAAGTACTTTAAAAACATATTATCATCTCATCTCATTTTACAGCCGGGTCTTAAAGAAATGCCATTTCTTGAAATGAAATGTTACATGAATCACAGCTGCAAAGTGCTGTGATGGGGCTAGCCTGATTGCCTGACACCCCACAGAACACACAAAGGCAAGGAATCTTTTGCTCTCAAAACAAAGGGAAGACCTTCTGTTACAGAATTCCCAGCATCAAGGAGTATCCTGAAAGGGACACAAAAATTTCTGCTCAAAATTAGAATGCAGATTTCTGAGTCATCCTGGTATGTTCCCCAAATCACCACACAGCAACTGGGTCCAAGTTTGGGGAAGACCTTGACAATGCTCCTGGGATCTGGGTTGTCTTTCAAGACGATGAGGCTGCCTACAATGGAGGCATGTGGCTTAAAATTGCCCTGTAAAGTCTGGTGCAACACTCAGGAGCACTGATCCTAAAGTACCTTGGGTTAAGAGTCTCAAAAAATGACAGGACTGAGCCTAAAACTGATCCTCCAGTATCTTTAGGCAGAAGCTTTCACGGGGGTCTTCAGTGACAACCCACAGAAACACAGGACAAGGGCAGGCTCTGAGGAATACCCCAAAGCACTCGAAACTGAGCAGTGCCAGCCCCCATGGCATAAAATCACACCAGATGTCTTATAAGCCATCGTAACAGACCTCAGAATAGCCTGGTAATTCCCAGACTTGTACCCAGCTCCTGAAATTGTCATCCAAAGCCACCGTATTCTGACAGGCATTGATTAAAACCTTCCCCTGAGTCCTACCTGTGTCCTGGATCAAATTCAAATGTCTTGCCAGGGGCTTGCATCTCCCGCAACACTGCCTCCATCCCTACCACCCATTATGCCCTACCGGGTGTCCAAGCCTGCAGCCTGGTTGACTCTCCACCAACCCACCTACTCCACCATCTCTGAGCTTGCTTTTTCAGGCTGTAGTCTTCCAAACCACACAGCAGCTTCCATAGCCTCCTTGATGAGGTAGAAAGTGCTCACCTGTCCACCGAGTCCCTGTATTCCATGGCTTTAGGGGCATTAAATGGTGTCACATGTCATGTCTTGATTGTCTAATTCTAATGCATTCCCTCCCAGGTACCTGCTCTCCTAACTTGGTGGAACGTCCAATGTCTGTCCCTTCTCCAACCTCACTTTCCTTCCCTCCAATCATCAGGTGCCTACAGGTTCCGGAGGTGGGTGGGGAACTCTTGGCATCTGGCTTCCTCGATACCCTTGCTCCTTGCAGATGGCTGGGAGATCCACTCTTGTTCTGTCACCAGTGGGCCCCATAACCAGCTTCCTGAGCAAGCCTGTGAAGCTCCCCCACCCCGCCCGACCCCTAGGCTCCCAGACCACTTCAAAACACTCTCTGTCAGCCCAGGTCCTGCCACCTGAGGGGCCAGGCTCAGTTTTTCTTAGCTCTTTCCACTCACACCTGAACCCTGGTCCTCTGCAGGCCCTAAATTCCACCTCCACCCTGGGGCCAGCCTGCTTTTCCAACTTTGGAAATTCAAAACCTTCACCTGCCTTTTCTTTAATAAAGGGTCTTAATTGCCATGGGGAAGCATTTGATGGTCCCAAGACACCAGACCCTAGCCCCTAGAATGGGAAAGAGTTGTTATATTTCTTAGTGGAAGGAAACAGAGAGTTAAATTTCTTTAAATGCACCATAAGTGCAATTATTATTATTATTTTTTTTTGAGACGGGGTTGCCCAGATGGGAGTGCAATGGTGTGATCTGGGCTCACTGCAACCTCCGCCTCCCAGGTTCAAGTGATTCTCCTGCCTCAGCCTCCCAAGTAGCTGGGATTACAGGTACCTGCCACCACACTCAGCTAATATTTTTGTATTTTAGTAGAGACAGGGTTTCATCATGGTGGCCAGGCTAGTCTCTAACTCCTGACCTCAGGTGATCTGTCTGCCTTGGCCTCCCAAATTGCTGGGATTACAGGTTTGAGCCACCACACCCAGCTCGTAAGTGCAATTTTTAGACAGCTCTTCTATAAAACAATTCTTTTGTAATGCATGTATTTATTCATCAAACATTTATGGAGCCAGCAATGAGCACAGCAAAATGCTAGATGATAGGAATACAAACTAGAACGACACAGAACTTGCCCTCAAGATAGGTCTTGGAAATATCTGGAAAGCAGCCATCAAAGAGATCCCTCCTACCCACCATGATGAAAACCTGTTTATTATCATTTAAAACCATTTATTACTTGTCTGTATGCAGATAGCATATACTTCTATGTCTTGAATTACCTGTTGGTTACTTTACTTTTAAAAGAGAGGATTGTAGATAGAATTTCTTTAGGGAAAAGCCCATTAGTACGCAACACCAGTAATCACATGAGTTTTCACAGGCTTGTGATTGTGCAACTTAAAACTCCTTCACTCACAGCATTTGATCCCTCTTACAGAATTACAGGAGGCAAGCCTGCAAGTCCCATGATTACATTTTATGAAGAAAGCAAGCCAAGCCCAGAGAAGTTAATTAATTTCCACGGAAGGGGCTAATCCGCAGGGAAGAGGCCCAGGTCTCTCACCGGTGAATCATTCACATAAGCAGCCGCTCACCCTCGATTCAAAACTGTGTTCCTTACTGGAAGCTGACAGGAAGCTTGATGAGTTGAGCTGCTGGGAGAAGGGGAGCAATGCTTGGGGGTATTGTGGTCATCAGAATGAGATTCACTCGGGAAGCTGAGAAAACTGAAGCTTTCAGCCGTGCCCTTGGGCAAGCTCCTTAGAAAGCTAACCCTTCCTATACATTCCAATTAGGAGACTGCAATTTCTCAAGCTGTTATTTGTTGGGATCTGTTTTCTCATTCTGAATCAACAGTTGTTATGTTTCAAATACATTTGTGCTGAACTTTAAAAAATTCTTTTTCTTAAATAGGGTCCGCAAATTATATAAGCTTCAAGCAGCCTGGTTTCTCCTCTGGTTCTCAGTCTGCAGTTCCGTGCTTGTTCAGTGAGGTGAGGGTGGTTACAGGGCACTGAGGCACAGAGAACAGAATCACAGGCCCCTAGCATCCTTCGTCTTGTTGCAGTAGGTAGATAGGTGGACAGGGACGGGGCAGGACAGGGCCCTGAGGAATGTCAGGCAACAGGTGACTGTCATGCGATTGCTGGCAGCTCTTCAAGAATGATAGATGGTCCTGGTTAGTGCCAGAGAGGGGAAATCTTCCCAACAACCAGGAAACATCTTGAGCTTATGGACAGCAACTTCCCAGTAAGATCCTAGGGATGGAGCAAACATGTCCAGGCATGCGCATTCAGAGGCAAAATTGCAGAGTTTGACTGGTGTAAGACCTTCCTCTGGGGACACTAGACCAGTAAGGAAAAATTGCCCTAAGAGAGCATGTGCATAACGTCAACCACCAAACAGTGCATGCAGCCCCTCCCAGGAGCTGCCAAGTCACATGCAGCAATTAGCCAACAGCCCGAGGGGAGGAGACCAGGAAGAACCAGGAAATGGTACCTCTATAAGAGCCCTGAGCCAGCAATCAGGTGGGGCGCTCCATCTTTTGAGTTGCTTGCTTGGTTTCTTCCATGTGTACTTGTCTTTGCGTCAATAAGCTCTCATCTCTGCCTTCAATCTGCTTCTGTCTTTACAATGAAAATCTAGCCAAAAACATAGGGGAAGTATTGTAGAGGTCTATCAGCTTATTCGGTTATTTTCTGCAATTTATGAAGTTTGTGTTATTTTTGAAATTTGTAGTTTGTTGTGATTTCTTTTCCAATCCTAAGTATTCACTTTGATCACTAATTTTGTCTTTGCAGTTTTGTACTATTTTTCTTCAAGAAGGCCCCGGAATTATATAAGCTTCAGGCCCCCACCAAACCTCCAGCTCCAGAAGCAGCTCCCGCTGTTTCAAGTGCCCTTTATTTCCTGTCGATCAATGCAAAAGAATATTCAGATATTATCCTCTGCCCAGAGGAGAGGAAATTTGGCTGTCTGAAAGATTCTGGGCTAGAGGAGAGAGACAGCCAAGTGGTCCCAGAGGCTCACTTTGCAGGAGTTTGATAAAAGGTGCCAACCAGATTAATGACTTTAGGAAAAAAATAGAGTATGTCAGTAAGTGGCAGCTGCTTCTTGTACCTTTCAGGAGAACTCAACAACAAACAGTGAATTGAGACTCAGGTGGCCAGTCTGAAAGCAAAGACAGGGAGAAAGAGAATTATACCAAAACAGGTGTTTTCTGCTGTGTTCCTTAATCTCTGTCAACCTAGTTGACTCTCAGGATTGAAAAAAACAACTCTTTCCTGCTAGTGAAGTTTAAAAGATAAAAAAGAAAGAAAGAAAAAGCAGGGGGAACCCCAATTCTCCCTCTACCCGGATTCTAGGGTCAATTGCTTTATCAGTCAGGGCCCTTACTGCAGACAGCAGTATCCACTTTAATTAGTTTAAACGCAAAGAAGTTGCGAAGGATACAGAGCACTCTTAGAATTGCTGGAAAGGCTGCAGAAGCAGGCTGCAGCTGTGGGGTGCTGCTTGGCTCAGCAGCACACACCTGTGGAGGAGCGGCTCCCTTGGTGGCTTGGTTTAGTGGTGTGGTTTTGGAAGGTGTCCTTAAATCTCACTCTAGGGTCATTTTCAAGCAGAACTCTGGTCAGTATATTTCACCTAAGAGCAGTGGTGATAATCTGGAAATCTCATCATTTGCTGTTAGAATGAAAAAGATCTCTCCAGAGTTGTAACAATAATGTCTGACCCCCTTTGGGGATTTTCTCAAGGACTCCTCATAATAAAACCCAGCAATATTGAGCAAAATGTGTCTGGAAAAGCATCAAAGAATCAGGCAGTGCAATAGGCAGGAACATCAGTCCTGACTGATACTAGAAGTATCGTGGGGCCCAATAGCCATAATAAAGACAAGGATACAAAGATGGAGTCGTTTGAGTTCCACCACCTTTGTTATTCTGGCTCTGTCTTCCCTCATTGTCTTTTATCATGCTGCCTCTTATGCTGCCACTGTTGTCAACAAAGCTGAAAAAAATTATGCCATAAATAGGAAAATTTTGAAAATGTTCATATTTACCACTGGAGTTCTCTCCCAAAGCAGGGAGATTCAGTAGTTGACTATTACCATTTTGAATTTTTGAATTTTCTTTTATTTATTTATTTTTTTTTGAGATAGAGTCTTGTTCTGTCGCCCAGGCTAGAGTGCAGTGACACCGTCCCGACTCACTGCAACCTCCGCCTCCCAGGTTCAAGCAATTCTCTTGCCTAAGCCTTCCGAGTAGCTGGGATTACAGGTATACCCCACCATGCCCAGCTAATTTTTGTATTTTTACTAGAGACAGGGTTTCACCATGTTGGCCAGGCTGGTCTCAAACTCGTGACCTCAGGTGATCCGCTCGCCTCAGCCTCCCAAAGTGCTGGGATTACAAGTGCGAGCTACCACACCAACTTGAATTATTTAATATTATAAAGCAGACTTTTTATTACCTGTGTTTGGAACATATGACAAATATCCCATAAGAGCAATAAAATACAATAGGTCCTCTGGGTTGTGAAGAGGACCTGCTGTTACAGACAAGTTCAACTTCTGTAATTGTATGAATTCTTTATGATACACGATTAGCAGCACCTCCAATAACAATAGCTTCTAATTATTGACTCTGAGAGTGTTTTCACATCGTTTACAGGGATTTTTACACTTAGGTTAGCTCAGATTCCTTCCTAAGTCTGTCTCAGAGAAATGATAAAAACACACAATCCTTCTCTGCTTGGCTCATCCATGCCTCTAGCAGAAGACTGAGAATATTTGGTTCAGTAATTTCTCTCATGGGCTCAAAAGTGTGACAGTACTCTGCAGGATTTTGTCCTCACTGTTGAGCTTGCTTTCCCTTCTGGGAAACTTCTTCCTTTACAGAAAAACACATCAGCAAAATTTTTCTGGCTTTGCTACCTCTCTAAGCTTCCCCGGGCAGTAGTAAATACTTAACAGATTCACTAGAATTCAGTTTTCTGTCCTGGCACCGAGTCCTGCAGGCACTGCTTGTGGTGGTTTTACTGTGTCAACTTGGCTAAGCTGGAACTATGCTGCGCAAAAGTCCTTTCCCCAGATGATTCCAAGTGGGGACTGCACACAAGGAAGATTTGCATGCGGTTTGGAAGCCACGTAACAGCAGCCGTTATGCTTTTAGTTCGGTGCAGGCCCCAGGGACTGATCTGCTGGCTAGTCTTGTTAGCATGGGGCAGGGCAGGCAGCTCCTTCAGCTCCCACTAGATCAACTCCTTCAGCTTCAACGAGTCCTCGGCCAGGCACGGGCACAGCTCCATAGCAAAAGGCACCGATTCTTTGGTAGATCATCAGCACCACCGGAGTTAGACATCAGTGAAACACAGAGCCAGGCTCCAGTTTGCCCTTGAGCATTCTACTTATTTCCGTCTGCTTGACAGCCAGCTTTTCTTCCCAACTGCCTGCACTGCTGACCCACAACACACTCAGGCCAACCACAGTCCCCTTCATGGTCCCTTGTGAGTGACTTTTCTACCATCCCTACCCAATCTCCTTTCAGAACTATACTTGCTTACCCCTCACGCGGTTGTGTAAAGTCTAAGCTTTGTAACAAATCCCTTATTCATACCACTCACAGCGGTTGTGCTTCCCAGATCAAACTGATGCTCTACTACCGAGTGTGCAGACAGGGAACAGAAGGACAATTAAACCAGAGGAATTAGACTCGAAATCTCAGCTAGTAAACAACTGCAGTCAAACGAACATTCCCTCAAGAGCACTGGCAGAAAGCAAATCAACACACCTAACACACCTTGTTCCTAAGTCATCAAAAGTGTTCACATTTTTTATGCTTTCTGATCCAGCTGTTCCACCTCTAAGAATTTATCTCGAGGAAATAACTATAATACTTTGATAAATTATTTGGTGAACACTTCAAGGGACATATTTGAGTTAAAATAGATGGTCCCTGAACTGCTATGTCAGGATGGTTAGCTATGCTGACCGCAGAACTTTTTGCTTTGCTGAGTGAGGGTACAGAGAAGAATGGCTCTGAACTCTGGACATCATGGGCGACATCTGGAAACCGTCTGCGGAAGCGAAAAAGAGAGGAGAGGCCACTGTCTGGAAAGGAAAATGGGTAAAGCACAAATATCAAATGACTAAGTTTCTAACTGTTTCTCCATGAAATATTCATGTCATCTATCTCACAGTGGGGTTGGCTCTATTTGGAGGTAAGTCTGAGAGGGGAGACCCCCTCGCCTCCTTCTGTTTCACCTCCTCCCTCCCCCTCTTCTAGACGGGAAGGAGAGTGAAAAAGGAAAATAAAATAAGATACCAACGAGCTGGGAAAATGACTCCCTTTTTAGTGCTATCTGTTAACCTTGAAAGAGCTACAAGTGAGTGTTATCTCTGCTGGCTGGAGCCCAGCACTGGGTCACGCCCCCACATCTCCATGGCCCAGGCTTCCTCCTGGAAACAGCCCTGCCAACAAACAGTTTGTTGCTTTTGTCTTGTCTCTGTAAGCCCCCTCCCCTGCTGGTCCCCCCGCCCCCCGCACACTGCATATGAATTAGCAAATCAATGAAGCCAAAAGATTGTAAGGTCAGAAGTCCAGCAAATGGACAATGACATAGTTCCACCTCAGTTTCCCCTTTAGCCTTGTAAGCCTATAAAAGGGGAGAGAAGCTGCAACTTGGAAAGCTCAGTTAAAGAGGCTATAGCCCCCCCCCCCACCAAATCCCAGCCGAATAAAAATGTCACTTCCTTCCTCAGTTCAGTGTTCAAGAGGTTTGTCCCCCACCGCTCTTGCTTCAAGTCAAAGCACTGAGTCCTGCTTTATAAAAAATACATACAAGGCAAAAATGGGAAAAAATAGAGAACTATGAGAAACAGTCTAGAGTCGAACTATTTGGAATTATTTAAATATTATTTAAATCAATTGTGTCATTTCTACAAAAAAATACTGAGATACCATCAACCGTATTGTAAAAAAGTGTTTAAGGACGTGAAAAAAAATCTTAAGAAAGCACATTTCAAATACAATGTAGACTATTAACCCGGGAAAAAGACAGAGTGACCACCAAATGCTGGCAGCTGCTATGGTACATGAGGCCAGTTTTTATTTTCTTCTTTTTATTTACTTATAATGTCTTTAATTTCTACCATAAACATGTATTTCTCTTGTAATAAAAAAGCAGCTGTATGCATATTTTTGTAAATCGGGTGAGATTTATTGTGATGGAGCAGAGGCCTCCCATTTTAGGGGCCTATGAGCCCCCCAAGTATGAAAATAAAGGAAAATCCTGAGTTCCTAGAAAGGGGAATTCCGGGTACCTAGCTAGCTAGCCATGAGAAGTAAATGAACAACTTGGTAAGCAACAAGGTAATTAGTAGCGTAAAACAATAGCAAAGGAAGTTGGAGTCAGGAGACATTTGGTGTAGCTATCAAAACTAAAGGTGACATCTAAACATAAGTCTCTGAGTCGTTATACAGAAACCCAGACTCCCACCAAACAGAGCCAAGTAGACCCCAGATAAGACGGAGCTGAGGATTGAACTCTGACCACCACTTTGTGTTCTAAATTTCTTCCTGAGGGATCTGGAGGGAGTCACACCCATGAGCCAAAGCTAACATTTTTTTTCTGCTGACCGCAAATTTTTAAATAGAGCCTGTCTTCCTTAACCAATTGCAAATCAGAAAAGCATTGAATCTGCCTATGACCTGTAAGTCACTGCTTCAAGATATCCCACTGTTTCAGGCCAAAACCAATGTGTAACCTCATGTATTGATTTCCGATTTGGCTGGTAACTTCTGCTTCCTGAAATTTACTTCTGCCTTTAAAAATCCTTGCTTGCAAGCTATCAGGGAGGTCAGGATTTGAGCATTATCGGCCTGGTCCTCCCTGCTTGACACCCTGCGAACCAACAGCTTCCTTTCTATTTCTGTCACTGCAAAACCTCAGTGTGGATGTCTGGTGAGCAGACCCCAGGTCAGTCTTACAACTTGACACCCAGAACACAGGCTCTAAGGTAGGAGAAAAACAGTAAGTAGACTTAGGCAAGGTTTCATGGTCCAGAAATTGCTATTTGGATCCAGCTGTATCCCGTCACGGTCCCATCACCCTCCAGGAGTCGGAGCACCCTACTCTCTACCCCCAACAGAATCGCAATGGGAAGTGCAGAAAAACTTAACACAGAAGAGGTGGCTCATTGTCCTCAACTGGAGGCAATCTGAGTTTCTACTGGACTCTGTCAAAGGCTGACAATTGACTCCTCTGGGGAGCAACTTGGCACTCTCTAGTAGACTGAAGATGTGCTTCCAAGTTTACACCCTAAAGAAACATGTGCTTAAGGACTTGTACATTAAAATGTTTATTCACTTTGGGGTCTTTTTATTGGATTTTTTTTTTTTTTTTTTGCTATGGAAAAATCTAAACATATATAAAAGTTAACCGTTATATAAATGTACATAAAAGTTAACACTCCTGTCACTCTGTCTCAATAACAGTCAATTCATAGCAATATCATTTCACCTAAACCCCACTCACTCATCACCACCCCTGTATTATTTCAAACCACATCCCAGACATTCTATCATCTCATTCGTAAGTATATACCGAATATATACATATTCAAAATTCTCAGATATGTATAGAATAAAGAATCTCCTAAAAAATAACCAAAAATAGTTCAAGTATGGTGGTTCATGCCTGTAACCTCAGCACTTTGGGAGGTGGAGGCAGGCGGATCACCTGAGGTCAGGAGTTCGAGATCAGCCTGGCCAACATAGTGAAACCCCACCTCCACTAAAAATACAAAAATTAGCTGGGCATGGTGGTGTGCGCCTATAATCCCAGCTACTCAGGAGGCCAAGGCAGGAGGAGAATCGCTTGTACTTGGGAGCCAAAGTTGCAATGAGTTGAGATCGCACCACTGCATTCCAGCTTGGGCGACAGAGCAAGACTCCATCTCAAAAAATAAAATAAAATAAAATAAACAACAAAAATAACCAAAATACTAATAATCGTAAAATGAACAACCATACTGACAAGAAAAAACAATTATTTCACAATATTTTTAATTACCGGTTCAGAGTTCAAATTTCTGATTTTTTTCATAAAGGAGAGACTTCTTAAGACAATTGGGATTCTGAAAGTGATGGGATATTCAATGATATTTTTATTTTTCTTGAGATGGAGTCTTGCTCTGTCACCTAGGCTGGAGTACAGTGGTGTGATCTCAGCTCACTTTAACCTCTGTCTTCCAGGTTCAAGCAATTCTCCTATCTCAGCCTCCCAAGTAGCTGGGACTACAGGCACACATCACCATGCCTGGCTAATTTTTGTATTTTTTTTTTTTTTTTTTTTTTTTTTTGAGACGGAGTTTCGCTCTTGTTACCCAGGCTGGAGTGCAATGGCGCGATCTCGGCTCACCGCAACCTCCGCCTCCTGGGTTCAGGCAATTCCCCTGCCTCAGCCTCCTGAGTAGCTGGGACTGCAGGCACGCGCCACCATGCCCAGCTGATTTTTTGTAGTTTTTTAGTAGAGACGGGGTTTCACCATGTTGACCAGGATGGTCTTGATCTCTTGACCTTGTGATCCACCCGCCTCGGCCTCCCAAAGTGCTGGGATTACAGGCTTGAGCCACCGCGCCCGGCCAATTTTTGTATTTTTTAAATAGAGATGAGGTTTCACCATATTGGTCAGGCTGGTCTCGAACTCCTAACCTCAGCTGATCCATCTGACTCGGCCTCCCAAAGTGATGGAATTACAGGCGTGAGCCACTGTGCCTGGCCTTAATAATACTTTTTAATGTTACATTTTTTAGATATAATAATGATTTTGTATTCTTTAAGCCTTATGCTGAAATATTTATGGCTAAAATGATATGTTATCGGGAAGATTTGCTTCCAACTGGAGTAACAGGGATACAAATGAAGCAAGATTGCTCATGAGTTCATCATTATGGAAACTGATAGACACATGAGGGGTTTTTATACTGCTCTCTCTGCTTTTGTATATATCTTCAATGTTACATCATAAAAAGTTTTAACTGGCCTGGCCAACATGGTGAAACCTTGTATCTACTAAAAATGCAAAAATTAGCCAGGTGTGGTGCACACCTGTAGTTCCAGCTACTCGGGAGGCTGAGGCAGGAGAATCACTTGATCCCAGGAGGCAGAGATTGCAGTGAGCTGAGATCACACCACTGCACTCCAGACTGGGCAACAGAGTGAAACCCTTTCTCAAAAAAAAAAAGTAGAAAAGTTTTTAAAAAGCAGATTTAAACAATATATTATTTACACATAAAAAATAAAAAGAATAAAAAAAGAGAAAGGTAAAGATAAATACAAAATTAAGGACATGGTTATCTAGGGTTGGGGAGGGAGAGGATTATCAAATGTAAATTATTGGAAATGTTCTAGCTCTTAGTTGTGAATGATTTTTATGTTATTTTCTAAATTAAAATACTGCATGATAAGTAAAAGACAGTGGTCACTTATGCACCATGACCATACTGTGGTGTCCCAAACAAAGGATTATAATTAATTCAATTTCTGTGCACTTAGGGGCCAAAGGGAAAGGAGAAAAATTGCTAGTGACCAGTACACACACACACACACACACACACACACTCACACTTACACTAAAAAAGTAGCTCCAAAAACAATGCTTATCTCTACTACATGCAGCACTCTGAAGCCTTCTATTCTAGTTCACTTGTTTAAAAATGCCAGTCAGGATTCAATAAACTGGTTTCCTGACCCTGTATGACCCACAGTGTGCAAAACACTGGACCATGTGATGATTAGTGCCTCTTCAAATTCTCACACTCTAAAAAGCTTAAGTTGGTTTAATCTATTCAATAGGCAGTACAGCTGATTACAAACAGCAGTGGCAAAAAAGGGGCTTCTCTCATATTTCTATTGCAGAAGATATCGGGGACTACTCTCTTGCGCTGGGCTCCTTTTCCAGATCTCTAAATGGTGGAGGGCCTCACTCTGCCGCCCAGGCTGGAGTGCAATGGCGCAGTCTCGGCTCACTGCAACCTCCACCTCCCAGGTTCAAGTGATTCTCTTGCCTCGGCCTTCTGCATAGCTGGGATTATAGGAGCCTGTCACCATGCCCAGCTAATTTTTTGTATTTTTAGTAGACACGGGGTTTTACCATGTTGGTCAGGCTGGTCTCTAACTCCTGACCTTGTGATCTGCCCTCCTCAGCTTCCCAAAGCACTAGAATTACAGGCATGAGCCACCACACCCAGCCAGATAACAATTTAACATTTGTCTCCAAGTTGTTATTCAGAAACCCAGACCCCTACCAAACAGATCTGCAGGGAAACAGACCTCAGCTAAGGGGAAACTGAGGCCTGAATCCTGACCACCTTTATTCTATATTTCTTCCTGAGGGGCCTGGAGGCAGTCACGCCCACAGGCCAGAGCTTACATTCTTTTCTGCTGTCCGCAAGTGTTTAAACAGACCCTCTCTTTCTTAACCAACTGCAAATCAGAAAAGCTTTGAATCTACCCTGACTTTTAAGCCCCTGCTTCAAGATATCCTGCCATTTTAGGCTTGATTAAAAAAAAAACCTTTAGCCAGATTAAATTTAAAGTAGTTTAACGGAGCAATGAACGATTGACGAATTGGGCAGCCTTCAGAATCATAGGAGATTCACAGAGACTTCAGTGCAGCTACGTGGTGAAACAAGATTTATAGACAAAAAACAGGAACTGGCGTACAATAGTTGGATGTGAGGTACAGAACAGCTAGATTGGTTACAGCTCAGCATTTGCCTTATTTGAACACAGTTTGAACACTCAGCAATGTGAGTGGTCAAAGTACTGCTGCTGGGATTGGCCAAGACTCAGCTATTGGTACAGACACATACTCCTAAGTTAGTTTTTCAATTTTGCCTGCCTATTAAGCTAGGTTGCAGGTCGTCCACAAGGACCCAAATACAGAAGTACGGAGTCCTTCTCTGGCCATCTTTAGTTTGCTTTAACAGGCTAAACCCAATAGGTAACCTCCATGCATTGATTTACAATTTTTTCTGTAACTTCTGCATTCCTGATATTTACCCCTGCCTTTAAAACCCTTACCTGCAAGCCATGAGGGAAGCTGGAAACGAAGCATAAGTTGCCTCCCCCTTGCTTGGTGTCATGCAGACAAATGCCTTCCTTCCTACCACTGCAAAAACCTCGGTGTGGATATCTGGTCTTACTGTGCAAGGTGAGTGGATCCCAGTTTGGTTCTATAACGTGATCACCCTAACAGGCCAAGGTACACCCTGCTCCCTACCCATCCAAGGCATCGCCTCTGAATTTGCCAGATGCCAGGAGCCACACTTACTTGTATCAGTTTTCTTTCTGTGTCTTTTGGGCTGTTGAGTCCTTCATCAATCTTCATCTTTTGTCTTTCAAAGATACTTCATAATCTCTGGACCACTGACGGGACCCCTTCTTGCCTCCTTTTCCAGTAGAAGTATGGATTTTTTCATACATGTACATCCTTTGTGCCATTGTTAGAAATATTGCAAAAGAGACAAATGTGTATGTTCAACCCGACATCTAGATCCATGTCCTGCTCACATCTCCGCACAGCACTCATCATTCTCCACTTTGAGCTGAAGTGAGCCAAACAGACTCCATCTTAAATGTGAGCCTGACCAACTCCATCTTAGCCTCACCCTCCCCTCCAGTTCCCCCTCTGGGTGCAGAGCTGGGTCATGCTGTACCCAGAACCTTGTAACTGTTGTAACCACATTCTACTTAGGAAGTCCCCCAGCCATTGTGATTACCCGCTTAGTAACCAACAATCGTGAGAACCGTTTTCCTCTTGGTAACCAGCTCCCCCTGCTAGCTTGCTTGTTCTGCTTCTGTAAAATTCCACTTCAGCTAGGCTCCCCCTCCCCCGCCAAAAAAAA
>NW_016107709.1:1090054-1091559 GCF_001604975.1 Cebus imitator
TTACCTCCCCTTCATCGGGGCCGAGAGGTTTTTGAGCATGAGCTGACTGTCCGTCACCAGCAATAAAGGACAACTCAGAGTGTGGCGCTTTCCTTCTGACTGGCTCGGGTATAACAGAGCTCCATGCTGCAAGCACAGTGCACGCCTTGCAGCTACCAAAATGGCAGAAACCCTCTCTCTTTTCATCGTTGTTCTTTACATTTTTTTCTTCACACTTTTCCTCAACACACAGTATTTTTCCTTGCACCACCACTGCCCAAAAAACAGTTTCTTCACCTGGTTAATTTGACCTTTAGGTCTCAGTTAAGATGTTATTTCCTCTGAGAAGCCTTCTTTGATCTCCTTTCCCCAAGACTGAGCTAGGCATCCCTCCCACCTACCTCTGGTTAAGTACTGACTTTGGGGATCATCCATTGTTTAGATCTAAGCCAAGGTTCTCATTTTACACGTGCCTCAGAGAAAGAAATTAATTCTGGAAAGGTAAGATTACCCAGCCAATTAGTAGCGGACCCTGGACCCGAATTTAAGTCTCCTTTTTTCTAATTCGTTCTTATCTACAGCAATTGAACCAAACATTAATGCAATATTGTACTTCTTGAACTTCTGTGTCTAATTATCTGGCTTTTCTCCTCTATCTTCCTATCAGATTGTCTGTTCTAATGGGACCGCTTTCAGGGAGTCTATTATATTCCTAGACCTCTCCATATTTTCCTCTGTTCTGTTGGTTGCTGCTCATCACCTGTTGGCTTAGGAATCAGATAGTGCCTTGTTTATGCAGTAAAAGTAAATAAGGACGCAAAGATCTGTTATCAAAGGGCATGAGTTTTACTGCATCTGCTTTATGCCATCTAATCAGAGTCATAGAGAATGTTTCTAGGTATTGCTTTCTATTGGGTTATGAAGTAGATACTAAATTCATAGATTAGTGAGTTGAGTCTGGGAGAAGGGCTGCGTTATATCTTCTCCCCTTCTTCTCTATTTTAGACCTCTGAGAAATTTTTAAAAACGATACCCCGCCCTGTCATACAGGATATACATTGTGTTGCTTCAAGACCTTGAAATATCATGCCACTCAATGTCACATTAATGCTCTAAAAACAAAACAAGTGTATCATGATGTATTATATTGTCTTGGTAACATATTGTAGACCAGAATAAAATGTAAAGATAGAAAGACTGATATTGGGCAAAATATCATCCATATGCTACCAATAAAAAACAACCAAATAGGTGGGATCAAAAATATTACACACATCCAACATAAATACACACAATAACAGGGCTTCTTTACTTTCAGGAGCTCATCTTATCTTTATCAGAGTTCCTACTCCACACAGCAGGCGTGGCTGAGGTGGGAATTTAATCAGTTTAGAGTAACTTAGTCTCCTCTGGTTTAAACAATCTTTTTTTTGGTCCCTTTAATGAAGGCCCCTCAGAAACCAATCCCAGTGATATTCCTCTGAATCCTGTTGGTACAGGACAGCCAATACTTGCAGCTCCTTCAG
>NW_016107709.1:1092174-1111922 GCF_001604975.1 Cebus imitator
CTCCCTCTGTTGCTTAGGCTGGAGTGTGGTGGCACGATCTTGGCTCACTGCAACCTCCACGTCCCAGTTTCAGGTGATTCTCCTGCCTCAGCCTACTGAGTAGCTGGGATTACAGGCATGCGCCACCACTCCCAACTAATTTTTGTATTTTTAGTAGAGACAGGGATTCACCAGGTTGGTCAAGCTGGTCTGGAACTCTTGACCTCAAGAGATCCATCCACTTCAGCTTCCCAAAGTGCTGGCATTACAGGCATGAGCTATTGCACCAGACCAAAATAATCTCTTTAAATCATTCATTTCTCTTTTGGCTAAATGCTCAGGGTCATGATTTGAATGTGTCCCTCAAAGTTCATGCATTGGAAGCATAATCCGCAATGCAATAGCGCTAAGAGGTGGCATCTTTAAGAGTTGATTAGGTCATGAGGCTTCTGACCTCATGAATCGTTAGTGGATTAAGGTCATTATCACAGGAGTAGGTTAGTCACTGCCAGAGTGGGTTTGTTATAAAAGCTAATTCTGCCTTCTCTTATCTCTTAATCTTACATGTACTTTCTTGCCCTTCTGCCTTCTGCCATGGGATGATGTAGCACAAAGGACCTCACCAGATGCCCACACCATGCTCTTGGAGTTCTCAGCCTCCTGTGAGCTAAATAAACTGCTATTGTTTATAAATCAGGAAGTCTATGGTGGTCTATTACAGCAGGAGAAAATGGACTAAGACATTCAGACTTTTAGATTTCATCCATTTCCCCCAGATCCTCTCCAAGATGTTATCTGAGAATATATAGCCACATGGCAGTGGGTAAAGAGGCCTCAGATTCTTACATGCAGATTTGAGTCCTTAGGTCTGGGTGGCATGCAGCTGAGCTCATCTGGCCCCTGAGTACCTAGCTAGAATCTGCTGAGTTATAGCTGGTAAACTTGTGACTTCTGGGTTCAAGAGAACTGATGCTTCTGACTGGTGGTGCTAACCTGTGATAAAGAACCTTCTCAGTTATTCCTGCTCCACCACACAGCCCTATTACCTTTTGCTTCTCCTCAAGACACATGACAGCTTCTCGATGCTTTCATACCACACAAGAGAAGAGAAGTCTGGACTTACTAACTCAGGCTCTCTCTCTGCCTAACCACAGCAGGTCACCTCTTCCATGCCACCTCCTACGGATGAGAGGGGACATATCAATTCTCTGAGATTTTTGCAATCTCTCTGGGTATCTTTTGGGATGCTAGTTAGTGATGTCTTCTTCTCTGGGACACCCCCAAATTTTTCAGGAGCTTCCATTTATATAGTCTCCCAACCTCTATCCCCTTCTGCTACCATCACCCCAAGACTGGTGGGAGCTCTGGCCCTTATGACTCAGAACTTCAACATGTTCTTCCTTTTCTGCTCATTTAAGAGCTTTAATTTCCTTCACTATTGTGTGCTACATTCTTTATGCCTTACCCACGTTCCCTCCACCAACCTCTGGCTTAGCTTTTTTTTTTTTTTTTTTTTTTTTGAGACAGCATCTCATTCTGTTGCCAGGGCTGGACTGCAGTGGCACAATCTCAGCTCACTGCAACCTTCACCTCCCAAGCTCGAGCAATTCTCCTGCCTCAGCCACCTGAGTAACTGGGACCACAGGCATGTACCACCACATCCAGCTGATTTTTGTATTTTCGGTAGAGACAGGGTTTCGTCATGTTTGCCAAACTGGTCTCGAATTCCTGGCCTTAAGTGATCTGCCTGCCTCGGCCTGCCAAAGTCCTGGGATTACAGGCGTGACCCACAATGCGCCCAGCCTTGGCTTAGCATTTGAATGATGGGCAGGGCACAGGAGGTTTATCAATAAGATAAATACTTATCTGCATATCTGTCAAAAATATTTATGCTCTACTGCACTACTACTGCTATCATTCCCATACCTGTTCATTTTCATTGTAGATCAGATTCGTGACACGTGTGATGACCAGGTTTCTATTCTACCTGAGGAATTTCTTTTCCTGTTGAGCTTTCTTTTAACAAAGTATCACACACGAAATCCGTAAAAGGGGGCCGCCCATTCACTCCTCCTCCTTCCATTTTTCTTTGGGAGGGAGGGGGAGAGTCTAGCTCTGTAGCCCAGGCTGAAGTGCAGTAGTGCAATATTGGCTGGCTGCAACCTCTGCCTCCCAGGTTCAAGCGATTCTCCTGCCTCAGCCTCCCAAGTAGCTGGGATTACAGACATGCGCCACCACACCTGGCTAATTTTGGTATTTTTAGTAGAAACAGGGTTTTATCGTGTTGGCCAGGCTGGCTCCTGACCTCAGGTGATCCTCCCTCCTCGGCCTCTCGAAGTGCTGGGATTACAGGCTTCAGCTGCCTTCCCTGGCCCCATTTTTCCAGAATCTTAGAAGGACATTTGCACAGCACTAGAGGAACCATTAGCCTGAGGAGAAGTTTTCTGCCTCCATTCCCCAACCTCCAGCTGCGCTTTCCATCTTCCTACTGCAGTGACTCCTCACCCTGGGACACTAATACCCTCTTCCCACAGACACTTGCAGTCACCTGATTTGCTGCATATGTCACGCTAGTAGAAGAAAAGAAGTTAGTAAACTAAACAGCTTCTATCAGCCAGGTCAGTTTTGTCTTTACAAAATCCCCCATACTGCTGCCCCTTCCGTCCATGCACCCACATGGAGAACCTCCACCAGCCAAGTCACAGCATTGGCTTCTGTGACATTGCAGTCCCCAGGCCAGGCAGGAAAACCACTATGAAGACCGGGCTGACACTGCTTCAGTTGGGGTCAACAGTAGAGGAGACCTCCCTCTGTGCCAGGCACCACGTTAGCATGGGTCATGTCAGTTCCACCAAACTGAGCAGGTCACAGCCCTCACTCTTCAGAAACGCCTGGAGTTTACGGGGAATGATCACAAACCACACTCACACAAACACACACACACACTAAAGAGATACAAGAACAGCTTAAAGTGCTAGGGGAATTTAGAGGTGAGAAGTCACATTTAATTGGAGAGAAGCTTCATCTATAAGATAGACCCATCTCTTTGTAACATCTATGTAAACAGAAGACAATATTTATGAAACATGATTATTTTTTAAATTGAATTTCCCATACTTATTATGCCCATTACACCTGTCTTAATGAGGAAATGCGCTCAAATTTCCCAAAGTTTATGTGAACTATGTACTTCATTTCCTAGCTGAGATATTTCAGCCAGGGTTTGATGAGACTGTCACAATGGACATGGGGTCCTAGCTACAAGCCATCAGGGAATACATTGACTACTTTCTATTTCTTATTTTTATAAACACATAGAATTTTTAATGTTCCAAGTACTATTCTAAGCACTTTGGAAATATTTAGTCACTTAATCATCGTAAGCACCCAAGAGATAGGTTCCATCTTACATACAATGAAACTGAGGCACAGGTCAATTATATAACTTACCCAAAGTCACATAGCTAATACATGGTGGGGTTGGGATTCAAACTCATGCAATGTGTGTTCTTAACCACTAAATTGTTTATTGACTTGATTACAACAATCCTCTAGGTTTGATCTATGGTAGAAGATGATTTGGCATGGGTCGCTCATGTTTCTGCACATCTTTGAGCAGAGGCATGACTCCCTTTGTTCCTATTATTTCAAGAATGTTTGAAAAGTGAAGAGCTTTTAGAAGATAGAGATATTGTCTCCTCTTGGACCAGAGGGCAGACATACTTACTGCCCATTATAAAAGATTCAGACTCCCTGAGTTCAGGGTTGCTCTCCTGTAATGTAATTAACAAGTGACATGTGGTCTCCTTTGTATCACCCTATTGGAATTGGGGCTCAGGGAACTGGCTCAACTGCTGATACTCTGGCTAATACTATATCTGTAAATGACAAAGTCCTTTGTCTCTGATCCAAGAGTCTCCTGTCTTCTGCCAGCAGCCATAAAAATATAATAGGTGAACTTGTTAGCTTGCAAGTAGTGTCAAATTGCAGACCCTTCACAGTTCTTGACAATCTATATCCCCAGCATAAACGTGGATTTGCTTCATAGAAAACCTTCTAGAGAAGGCAGCATTTAAGCCATGTCTTAAGTGATAGAGAAGAAGGATTTCCTATCAGAAGAATGGCATGTCAGGAAATAGGAGTGTGCATGATACTACAGCAAGTGACTAGGACGTGTGGCTCCAAGTTCCAGGGTATCCAGTAAGTTTTCTGCTGGGGGAGTAAACCTATTTTTAGATAAATCTCCTTCCATAGCTCTCAGCTTCTCTTTAGAAGCCACAGCATGGTTTCATTTTTTTTACTTTCTCAAATTGGCCACCCATGAGCAAAGACATTGCAAGCTATAATTTCCATTCTTCCTCAATTATCTCTGATTGCCTTGCCCTGGATATCAGGCTTGCTAAAAGATGAACATCTAGGTTCTAGCAAGAGCTAAAGAAGTCTGTGACAGCTTAGGTCAGGGAGGGTGTCCTGTTCACTAGGAGCACCAAGGCCTTCTCTGCACTTCAGAGATATGCCTGCCATTGGACTGATGTTTGTGCCCTGAGTTATAAATTTTACCCTAAACATCTGTTGCAGTAAGACATCTTGGGCTTAATTGATGTCAACTGCAATCTCTGCCTCCTGGACTCAAGCAATCCTCCCACCTCAGCCTCCCAAGTAGCTAGGACTACAGTTATGCACCACCACGCCCAGCTAATTTTTTGTATTTTTTGTAGAGGTAGGGTCTCACTATGTTGTCCAGGCTTATCTTGAACTCCTGCGCTCAAGCAATCTACCCACTTTGGCCTCCCAAAGTTCTGAGATTAGTTTTAATGGGAATGTTCACATGTAAGATATTGTATCCAATCTGAGTGTATAAAAGAATCTCCTAAAGATTAAAACGGAGGACTTAGTTTTTACTCCAGCAATATGCTTACGTCTGATTTTGGGGTCTCCCCAGAAGCAGAGCCTGAGAATACGTGTCTTAGTCTGTTTTGTGCTGCTGTTAACACAATGTCACAGCCTGGGTAATTTATAATAAAAATTACCACCCTCCCAGTTCTGTCACATCTGCAGAAGTTTATTTAGCTACAGTTCTAGAAGCTGGGAAGTCCAAGATCAACGGGCCCACATCTGGAAAGGGCCTTTATGCTGTGTCATGCCAGGGAAGAAAGTGGAAAGGTGAGAAAGAGAGAGAGAGAGAGACCAAACTCACAGCCTCAAGCCCTTTTATAATCAGCATTAATCCATTCCTGAGGATACAGCCCTTTTAACCTAAAGGCCTCCCATTAGGCCCCACCTCCTGACATTGTTGCATTGAAATTAAGTTTCCAAGACATGCTTTTTAGGGGACACATTCAAACCACAGCACAAGGATTCAGATAAAATAGCTTAATCCTACTGGGAAAACCCTAGGAGCCAGTGTAGTGTACACACCTCCTAGTACTTGTATACAAAGTCTTGTCAGCCTTTGGTTGAAGGCTGTTAATTCTTTTTTGTTTGTTTTCTGTTTTTGTTTTGAGGTGGAGTCTCACTCTGTCACCCAGACTGGAGTGCAGTGGCACAATTTTGGCTCACCACAATCTCTGCCTCCCAGGTTCAAGCGATTCTCCTGCCTCAACCTCCTGAATACCTGGAATTACAGATGTGCGCCACCACACTCAGCTAATTTTTATATTTTTAGTAGAGATGGGGTTTCACCTTGTTGGCCAGGCTGGTCTCGAACTCCTGACCTCAGGTGATTCGCCCGCCTCAGCCTCCCAAAATATTGGGATTACAGGTGTGAGCCACCGTGCCCAGGCTGAAGGCTGTTAATTCACCAACACTTCTGCTTCCTAGGCAAAGAGAGAAGGCTGATGGGTAGAAGCCAGCCAGCACCCACCCAAGTGGTGAGGCCAGAGAGATGTGAGGGCAGGGGGGACACTGACGCAGACTGAAAGGCTTCTGCTGCCAAGCAAGGGCCATGGAGGCAAGCACACACACTCACCCTCCCTTAGAAAAGAAACTCATAAGAAAAAAAACAGCACTTTAAAATTGTACCTTATAATAGAATGACTAAAAACTCAGGGCTCAAAGTTGTGTTTTAAAAAAAGTTTTCTGGAAGGATCTTTACTGTGTAAGCTGTGAACAAGAGAGATGTCTCTGGCTGTCCCTCTGCCAAAAAGCAGTTGCTTGAGCAGCATGCCCAGCTGTGGAGGGGAAGACAGAGGTGCTGGAGAAGTCATCTCCCTTGTTCTGCCAGTACCCAGTTCTCCCCTGCCTTTCACTTGTGTCCAACACGGGCATAGGCCACATGAGTGATTATCCTTCAACTGAGAAGTAGCTGGCCCCTGAAAGACTGGGGGAGGGATGGGAAGCTGTATCATCCATACTTAAGGTCTCTCCCCTGGTCTACACAGTGACACACAGTAGTCATGCTTTGCAGAGAGAGCAGACCCTGAATGAGCAAGTCAGGGCATGTAACCTGGCCTTGATGGCTGCCTCCAGGATTGGTTGAAAAGGATCTAGATCCAGGCCAGGCATGGTGGCTCCTGCCTGTAAGCCCAGCACTTTGGGAGGCTGAGGTGGGCAAATCACTTGAGGTCAGGAGTGGAGACCAGCCTGACCAACATGACAAAACCCCATCTCTACTAAAAACACAAAAATTAGCTGGGCACAGTGGCACACACCTGTAGTCTTAGCTACTAGGGAGGCTGAGGCAGGAAAATAGTTTGAACCCGGGAGACAAAGGTTGCAGTGAGCCAAGATCACACTGCTGCACTCCAGCTTGGGTGACAGAATAAGACCCTGTCTCAAAAATATAAATAAATAAATAAATAAATAAAGGCATTAGGTCTAGACTTGGAAAGGGATTCCTGCGTCAGGGGGAGTTCATGCCTAAGTGGGCGCAATGCGTTCAGTGAAGTTGCTCGACTGTCCCTCTCCTTCTCCCGCACACAAATAGGGCAAGCATCAGCCAAAGACAATTGGCACGGGACAAGGGGCAGGGAGGAAAGGGGAAACAGCGAGACAATCTGTGGCCTTCAGAGCTCACCTTTGTGAGAGGAGGGTCATCACCGTCCCTTGGCTGCTCAAGGCTCTCAGCAGAGGTCTCAGGCATCGCAGTGGCAAGGGCCCCCCTCCCCAGCTGAGCACCCTTGTGCTACCTGCTTCATGATTTGGCCATATGTAGCACCACCACCTGGACAATGGATGATTAAATATTCTTCTTCAAACTCAGTCCATTTTTGACCCACATATATTTATTAATAAAGGGAATTTGACTTCATTAGCATAAATGAAAATTCAATCTCACTGGCCACCAGTGAAAACTAAACATTATTAAATTCTAGCCAGATCTTCTTGCCCATCATCAGCTAGACTTCCGAGGGCCACTCTTGCACTCTGTTGAAAGAAGACATAAGGCTTGCTCTTTGATTCACCGGAAGGACTGTAATAGATCTTGGAAGAGTGTCTTTCTCAGTCTATGCGATATTGTTATTTAATGTCCTGTCAGTTCTTCTGACCTAGCTCTGGAAGGCACCAGCCTCCTTCTAACATTCTGGGTTTTGCTGGCTCACTGCGTACTCCTCCACATTGCTGGCAGGGACTCCAAATGCCTAGAAAATTTGCAGCAGAAGTAGGTCACCACCCAGAGCTGAAACCCTGCCAATGCCTCAGGGGGTGGTATGCAGACACTGTCTCCAAAGGACACTGAAGAGAGAGGTTTTCAGTCTCCTTCCCCAGGGAGAAGCAGAAGAGAGAGCCACCAAAGAAAGGAAACCAGAATGGAAGAGAAAGAGGGTAAGAAGGGGCACGGAGTGAGCAAGACAGGATGATGGAGAGGACAGCACACAGCACTCGCCACTTCCCCTCCATGGAAAAGCTGCAGCAAATGTCTTTCACTAGCAGGAACTTTCCTCTCATTAAAGCAGTTCAACCCTATTGAACACAGAGCCTTCCTGTCTGCTAATTACTGCGGTATTGACTGCCGTGGGATCCCATCAATGCAGTCATTTGGACTCACAGTTTAACCTGCAAAAGAAGATTCACTCTTAATTAAAACCAAGCTGACCTTTTGGAAGGCTTATTTCTGGAAGAAAAGAACTGACTTCTTAAAATTAATAAATCCTAATAAGTTCCATAACCACAAGAACAGTGGGCACGTGCACTCGGATATCTGATGGCGTCCCCAATAAGAATGTTATACAAAGCCATGTCATGTCTCCTGGAGCCTGGAATGTGAGATAAACAGATGGGAGATGACACTACAGAGGGCATCTCTGTGGGCACCCCCATTGACTTGAGAAGTGGAACTAACCCTTGGGGGCAGGAGGCCAGGGCAATTGTTTTTGTCCCAAGAACCCATAGAAAAGTTTGCAATGCAAGATGTTGAACTGAGGTTGAAACGGGGCTGATGTGGTAACCACAGTAAGAACTTAGGGTGCAGGGCTGTCAGGAATGCTTGGAATCTATGCCCACACTGATGGGGTTCTGCTTTATATATTTGTAAGGATGCACCAAACTTCCAGGGAGAAAAGATAGTTTGAACTTATGGAAATCCAAGACTCATCTTTGCCTTTGAGCTACAACTAGTAAAAGACAGGAGACACGTAAAAATGAAAACCAAGACGTCCTGGAGATACGAGTGGAATTAAGGGTTTCATGTTCAGTGTATTTGGCCAAAGATCAGAAGGATTTCTGGCTTCAAGTCTTTGCTTGAAAGGGAGAGCAACAATGCCTTCTCACTGTAGATTGATTGATTAATTGTTTTCACATGTTAAATTTGATGCTCACAGTAATTTGGTGGAGCAGATACCAGAGATGGCAGCTATCATTTTCTTCATTTGGCCAATAAGCCTCCTAAGACTTGACTCTACTGGAAGGAGTCGAGAGTGGAATGGAATCCCCATTTCAGTTTTGCTACCTGCTGGCTGTGTGACCTTGGACAGTTACTTCACCTCCTCCATGCCTCAGTTCTTCATCTGCTAAATAGGAAAAAGATAGTACTTATTTTACAGAGTTGGAATAAAGATCAAATGAAGTAATATATGGAAGATGTTTAGAAATGTTTTGGTATTTAATAAGCTTTCAATGAATGTTAATTTTTATTGACTAAGTTGTCAGACCTGGGATTCTAATCCAGAGCGTCTCAAGCCAGGATAGATCATTGATTAAGAGCAAGAACTTTACAGTCTAGCAGATCAGTGTGCAAACCTCAATTCCACAACCTAACTTTCAGATTCAGTTTCATCATCTGTAAAATGGGAAAGTGATCATAATACCCATTGCACACACTTGCTAGGAAGATTGTATGTGCTCAACATTCAGTAATTATCTTCCTCATCTTTATCATTCTTTGTTTTCCACTCACTCACAGAGACATTGACAAAGCAAACTGGATAGATAAAAGCATTGCATGATCTTAAGACTATTCAGAATTGTGAGATTATATGATACAGTTATATTATAATTTAGCAACTTATAAATTAGGTCATTTAGGAATTTCCTGCTGAAGATGGAAGACTGGACCTACTCATCCACTTTTGCTCCCTCCTGAAATCTTATGAATGACACTAAAGAACTTTTTAAAACTTTATAAACCCACAAGGACAAAGAGAAAGCAGAGGAAATGTTAGGAACAAAATGTTGAAAGTTGGGAACCAGAGGGGCAAGGATGACTGACACCGAAAATCAAGAAATCCTAATCTTAATCAGCATGGAGAAAACCAAGAAGCAACCTCCAAAGGCCCCGGAATTGTCAGCCTAGATACCTGTGGGACTGGGCATGAAAGTGAGGCTAAACAGAAGATGCTCTAGAAGGAGCCGTGCTCTTAGATGCCATCCCCTGCTCAGCCCGGCCAGGTGAGTCATCTGCCAGTACTGGCAAAAGACTGAAGGATTTCTTTTCTGGAAAGGAACATCAACTACAGTTGAAGATGAAAATATTATACTAGAAAAAAGGAGATTAAATGAACATTTATGTGCCAATGCTTCTCAGGAACACTAAATTTAAAATTCAGTTCTGCACTCGCACTAACCACATTTAAAGTGCTCAATAGCCATATGGAACAAGCAGATCTAGGACACTCTCATCATCACAGAAAGTTCTATTGGCCAGCTCTGGTCTAATGCCCAGATTAGACCTTTGCATGAAGGATCTGATCAGCTCAAGAGGAAAGACTCAAAGATACTGACCGTGGCGGTTTCCCAAATAAAATAGCCAAAATTTTTAAACCCCTAAAATCCCTAGCCTACAATCAGCTTATTAGAATCCTTCTTTGAATTGAAACCAAGTACCCGAAACTAGACGAAGAAAGTCTCTATCATGAGAGTAGAATCCAAAACAAACAGAACAAAATAATCTGAAGAAACAAACAAGGCAGGGAGAATAAATCTTCAAGAGAACGGTTATTGGCCAGGTGCTGTAGCTCACGCCTGTAATCCCAGCACTTGGGAGGCCAAGGTGGGCAGATCACCTGAGGTCAGGAGTTCAAGACCAGCCTGGCCAACATGATAAAACCTGCCTCTACTAAAAATACAAAAATTAGTCGGGCGTGGTGGCACATCCCAGTTGCCCGGGAGGCTGAGGCAGGAGCATCGCTTGAACCTGGGAAGCGGAGGCTGCAGTGAGCCGAGATCAAGCCACTGCACTCGAGCCTGGGCGGCAAGAGGGAAACTCCATCTCAACAACAACAACAACAACAACAAAAAAGGTTATTGGCACCTTTCTTCAGAGAGTTCAGAGATGTTGCAACTGTAAAGTGCAATAGATTATAACAAAAAAAAATCAGAGATGTTTTTTAAAGAGATCTTAGAAATTTTTAAATGTTAGCAAAAATGAAATACTCAATAGAAGGATAAGAAGAAAAAAAAAGTCCCAGGAAGTAAACAAAAAGATAACTACATAGAGAAGAGGAAAAATCAATAAGTTGTCTTAGTCTTTGTACTTCCTTCACCTTTTCATTATGAAATGCCAGAAACATGAGGTCAGATTCCAGGCACCAGCTCCCAGCCATAGAGAGAAGGTACTCATGGTCTCAGACCGGGAATGCCTGATTCTGTGTGTGGTAAATTCATGATCCGTTTTCTTTCTTTTGCGTCTTCCTCTCCCTAGTTTACCCCTACCTCTCCACCTTGGTTCTTTGATTAGTAGACAAAAACAGCACTACAAGACCTTATTTTTCTGGAAGTCAAAACAGAGAAATGGTTTTCAAAAAATATGGGGGCCAAAGGAAATTTTGGGTGAGTGTTTAACACAACTGCCTCATTTTACCATTGGTGTGAGCCTCTCTGTCTGTCTTCTCACCTGACTGCCCTTCTTGGAGGTCTTCGTGCTGACTTTACCCTCTCCCACATCCTTACTGCCTCTCTGGAAGCGCAGTCATCACAGATGCAACTATCAATCCTGCAAGTTTATTAGGATAGAGAAAAATGGCCAGGATATATAAGTGTCAATGTATTGGGAGACAAAAATGAAATCAAAATTTAAAAGGAAGGAGAAAGTTAAAAGGAAAGGAAAAAGTTTCCATTAATAGGTTTTTTTTTTTTACTTTTTATTTACTTTTTTTTTTTTTTTTTCTGACTGGAATGTAATCTCCATTTTTTTTTTGATTTTGTGTCCATTGTTTACAGGACCTCTCTTTTTTTTGAGAGGGAATCTTGCTCTGTCACCAGGCTGGAGCTCACTGCCACCTCCACCTCCTGGGTTCAAGCGATTCTTCCACCTCAGCCTCCTGGGTAGCTGGGAACACAGGCACATGCTACCACGGCCGGCTAATTTTTGCATTTTTAGTAGAAACGGGGTTTCACTATGTTGGCCAAGATGGTCTCGGTGTCTCGACCTCATAATCCACCCGCCTTGGCCTCCTTATTTACTCTTTATTATACAAAATTTAAAACATATCCCAAATAATAGTTAAATGAATACCCATGTTTAAATTATCCAGATCCAACAATATCAAGTCATCGTTAATAGTAGTTTTGAAATCATAATCATAATATATTGAATGCTCACCATGTGTGACATGTGTTCTAAGTATAAGGTACAGGTTGTGACAGATTGAAAGTTTTAAAAGTCCTTTGCCACTATTCCTATCAAGCGGGTGTCTAAGTCAGCTCCCACGTCAGCTTTGGCCTGGCCTGTGGCATGCTTTGACCAACAGAAGGCAGCAGAAGAGATACTGGGCAACTTCAGTGCCAGGGCTTGAGAAGCTCTCGTGGTCAGTATGATGTGTCAACTTGACTAGGCTACAGAGTTCAGCTATTCAATCACACACTAACCATGTGTTGCTGTGAAGGTATTTCATAGATGTGATTAAAGTCCAAAATCAGTTGACTTTAAGTAAGGGAGATTATCCTAATAATCTGGGTGGACCTGATCTAATCAGTTGAAAGGTCTTAAGAGCAGGACTGGGGCTTCCCTAAAAAAGAAAAATTTTGCCTATGGAGAGTAGATGCATTGCATGCCCAAGAGTTTCCAGCCTGCCCTTCCTGGTGGCCTTCTGTATTCTGAACATGCCTGCTCAGCTGCCACAGTCATGTAAGCCAATTCTTGCAATAAATCTCTTAATAAATATCTCCTACTGGTTCTGTTCTCTGGTGTAACCCTGACTGATAACAAATTTTTATACTTGTAAATGGTACTGTAGTCAATACCCAAAAATGCAGAAGTTGTTTTGGAATTCAGTAGTGGCCATAGGGTAGAAAAATTTTAAGGAGCATGATAGAAAAATCCTAGATTATCTTCAACAGACTGTTAGTAGAAATAACGGATACTAATAGCTCTGCTGATAAGGACTCAGAAGGAAGTGAGGAGCTGAGTAGAGAAAACCTGCAGTATCTGAAAATATTTAAATGATCATAAGCATACTCTTGGTTAAAATGTGGACATTGAAGGTGTTGCTGGTCATGGCTCAGAAAAAAATGAGAAACATGATATTGAAAACTGAAAAAATGGCAATCCTTATTCTATAGTGACAGAAGGCTTAGCAGAATTATGTCCTGTAGTTATGTAGAAAGCAGAACTTGTATCAATGAACAGAAATTTTAGCTGATGAGATTTCCAAGCAGTGTTAGAAGTTGGACCTGGTTTCTTCTTGCTGCTTATAGTAAAATGAGATGGAAAATACAGATTAAGGGAAGAACTGTTAAACAAAAAGAAGCGAGGATTGACGATTTGCAATATTTCCAGCCAAAGACACTACAATTAGGAAATTGGTTGTCAGGAAAAAGTGCTCTGGAGAGAAAACCAAGGATGTGGCTGCAAAACCTTTTGCTAGTGTCTTGAAGAATCAAAAGTTCCGATTATTTAACCATACAGAAGGGTTAGACATTTGACTTTAGGAGGTTAGGCATGTGAGTCATTGATTCCCTCAGCCAACTCGGCAGAAGCCAGGAATAGTGATGGGATTGTCCAGGGAGGATCTGTGGAGGAGCCTCTTGCTCAAAGAAGCGTGTTCCTAAGACATACACAGTAGACTCACAAGGTTCTGAAGAATGTAAACCAGCACAAACACTACCAACTTGAACTGGAAGGGACAAGAAGAAGAGAAAAATGAAAGAAGGCCATCTGACTCCCAAAATTCTAAAAAAATTTGATAGGCTGGTTATATAATAGCGTAGGAGAGAAACAGAGAAGTCAAGAATGACTTGAAGGCTTTTGGCCCAAACAACTGCAAGGATGGAGGTGCCAAAAACCATAATGGGAACACTGAGAAATATGCTTTCTTATGTCAATATCAGGAGCTCAAAGACATAGGAATAAATATTTGTGATGAGATAATAGTTTCTTAGAAATGACACCAAAAGCACAGGAACAAAGGAAAAAAATGACTTAAACTGTACTTCAAAATTAAAAATTTCTCTTCTTCAAAGAACATCACCAAGGAAGTAAAAAGAAAAACCACAGAAAGGTGAGGGGTGGCAGGGAAGTTTGCAAAGCATATATCTGGTAATGGACCTATATGGAAAATGTGCAAAGATCTCTTACAACTCAATTAAAAAGTGGGCAAAGCATTTGAATAGATGTTTCTCCAAAGCAAATAGGCATGACATGAAAAGATGCTCAGCTTCACTGACCATCAGTGAAATGCAAAGTCCACAATGAGATACCACTTTCTACCAACTAGGATGGCTATAATAAAAAAAGACAGAAAGTAACAATTGTCAAGAATGTAGAGAAATTAGAACCTGCGTACACTTCCAACAGGAATGTAAAATGGTGAAGCCTCTTTGAAAAACAGTCTGGTGGTTCCTTAAGAGTTTACACATAGAGTTACCATGTGACTCGGCAATCTCACTCCTAGGTATATGCCCAAGAGAAATCAATGCATATGTCCACACTAAGACTGGTACATGAATGTTTATAACAGCACAAATAACAATAATCAAGAAGTATAAAGGACCCAAATGTTCATCAACTAATGAATGGGTAAATAAAATGTGGTACATCCATATCAGGAATATTATTTGACAATAAAAGGAAATGAAATACTGAATCATGGTACAACATGAATGAACCTTGAAGACATTATGCTAGATTTTTAAAGCCAGACCCAAAAGATCACACACATATTGTATGATTTGTAATTCCATTTATATAAAAATGGCTAAGACAGAGAATTTTTCTTTTTTTTTTTTTTTTGAGACAGAATCTTGCTCTGTCTCCTAGGCTGGAGTGCAGTGGTGTGATCTCAGCTCACTGCAATTTCTGCCTCCTGGGTTCTAAGGGATTCTCCTGCCTCAGCCTCCCAAGTAGCTGCGATTACAGGCACCCGCCACCACACCCGGCTAATTTTGTATTTTTAGTAAAGATGAGGTTTCACCATGTTCTCCAGGCTGGTCTCAAACTCCTGACCTCAGGTGATCCACCTGCCTCAGCCTCCCACAGTGCTGGGATTAAAAGTGTGAGCCATGGCACCCAGCCAGAACATGCAAATTTATAGAGACAGAAAGTAGATTACTAGTATCCTAAGGCTGCGGGGAGAGTGAAATGGAGAATAACAGCTAATGAGAATAGATTTCCTTCTGGGGTGATATAAATGTTCCGCAATTGATTGTGCATTGATGGTTGCACAACTCTGTGAATGTTCTAAAACCTCTGAGTTTTATACCTTAAATGGGTGAATTGTATGGGATGTGAATTATGTCTCAATAAAGCCATGCCAAAGGGGAAAAAGGAAAAGAAAAAGAAAGCATGCCTGGGGTCCGCTCTGGGTTCAGCCTGCTGGGCAGTGAACTCCAAATACACCACACATTTCCCTATTTCACGGTTAGAGGAATTAGGTGGGCCCATGGTTCCAGTAAGGGGTAGACTGCCCAGGACACCAAAGGTCAGTCTCAGGTGGCGCCATCCCAGCTACAGGCACCAGGCCATGCCTGCTTGCCCTAGGTGGGAAAAAAAAAAAAAGGCTGATAAAACTACTCAGCTGCAACTATATGTTACTTTTCATGAAAAATTAAAGATAAAATTTTTTAGCTTAAACTCTTTAATTTCAAGGGATAATTTTAAGGGCAGGTCTGAGAACCTAGAGAGTAGAGTCTTGAGACACAGAGGATTATTTCTAGGCTTTGAAATCTAACCAAGTTCACCTGGTTGGATTTCAAAATTGCTTGGGACTACTGATTCCTTTTTTCCTTTCGTTTCCCACCTTTTTGATCAGGAATCTCTATAGCCATTATTCAACGCCTGTACCAACATTGTATATGAGGAGTAGATAACTTGTTTTCTCATTTTGCAGGTCCACAGATGGAGAGGAACGTTGCCCCAGGATGGGTAATACTTGGAGTCTCACTGATATCTGATTTAGACATTTAGAGGATGAGATGTGAGACTTTTGAGCTGATCAGATTTAGCTGAGATTTTGGACTTTGAGTTGATGCTGTAATGGGTTGAGACATTGGGGGAAGTTGGAATGGGGTGAATGTATTTTACATGTGGGATGGATGTGAATCTTTGGGGGACACAAGGTAGAGCACAGTAGGTAGAATAATGGCATCCCCAAGGATTTCCACAGCACACTCCCTAGAACCTGTAGATATATTACTTTACATGGCAAAGGGACTGAACGTGTGATTAATTTAAGTCTCTTGCAATGGGAAGATTATCCTGGGCTTTCCACATAGGTCTAACATAATCAGATGTGTTCTTATAAGTGGGAGGCAGGTGTGTAGGGTCCAGAAGAGAGATATGATGATGCAAGCAAAGGTTAGAGAAAGCAAGAGAGATTTAAGATGCTGTGCTACTGACTTTGAGGGTGGAGGAAGAGGCCATGAGCCAAGGAATATAGGTGGCCTCTGGAATCTGGAAAAGTCAAGGAAATAGATTCTCCCTAAGGCATTCAGAAGGAACATCTTCTGCTAGCATCTTGGTTTTAGACCTGTAAGACCTATTTCATTATTCTGACCTCCAGAACTGTAAGAAAATAACTTTGTGTTGTTTAAGCCACTATATTTATGGTGATTTGTTACAGCAGCAATAGGGTACTAATATAGAGGCCTTGAATCTTCTGCCTTCATTCTCTTAGAATTTGGCCAAATGAGGCTGGGCGCAATGGCTCATGCCTGTAAACCCAGCACTTTGGGAGGCCGAGGTAGGCAGATCATGAGGTCAAGAGATCAAGACCATCCTGGCCGACATGGTGAAATCCCATCTCTACTAAAAATACGAAAATTAGCTGGTCGTGGTGGCGCATGCCTATAGTCCCAGCTACTCGGGAGGCTGAGGCAGGAGAATTGCTTGAACCTTGGAGGCGGAGGTTGCAGTGAGCCGAGATCACACCACTGCACTCCAGCCTGGTGCCTGGCGATGGAACAAGACTGTCTCAAAAAAAAAAAGAAGAAGTTGGCCAAGTGAAAATCGTCTTACCATCCTGAAGGGCAGAGAGGCCACAAGGAGTAAAAAGGACCTGGAGAATAAGTGACAATGAACAGAGAGAAAAAGAGACCTAGCTGTCCTCAGTCTCTATAGCTACACTTTTGAGGCAGCAGGCACATGAGTAATGCCATCTTGGAACCTCCAGTCCCAACTGAATCATCACGGCCATACCCCGTAGAGCAGAGACCAGTGTGCCATGTCCAGATTGCAGAACCATGAGCAAGGAAATGGTTGATATCGTGTTAACCTATCGAGCTTTGGGGTGGTTTGTTAGGTAACAACAAATAATTGAAACAATATGATATCCTTTAATGCTCATCACCATCCCATGAGGAAGGGACCAATATATTTCCATTTCACAAATATACTAAGACTTAGAGAGGTGAAACGAGTAACTTGTCCTAAGTCACACGAAGCGGAACCAGGATTTGATCCTAGGCACCGTGACTGTAAAACCTATGCTCTTAACTTTGAAGGTTTCACATTCTTAGCCATCACTTTTAGTTTTAAGCATCATACGTTCACTTGAATTACTTTAATAGAAAAATTTTTATAATAGCAGAAAAATCAGAGGAGCAAGACTCTGAGACTAAGCTTTGACTGCTGTTAGAACTTGTGCGTGAGAGAAGGATGCATTTTCCTTCTGTTGGATGGGCTTTCTCCAAAAGTTGAAAAGTTTTACACAATTTAAAAGTGGCTGAATTATGTCATGAAATGTAGCTTTACCAGCCCCTAGACACATATCCTGACTTTGCCTTCAAAGAAAACCTGATTAAAAACTCCTGAGGAAGGATTCTAATTGGTCTATGATGGGCCAGGTGTTCAGCCTTGGACTGAAAAACAACTCAAGGGATGAGATGTTTTTAAAAGTTCCTATTTGATGCACATAGTTTATAATCTAGGAATAAGAACGTTCTAGAGGAGGGTGGGTAGCAGTGTAGCAGTTTGCTGATCTAGTCAGGCAAGCAAAGACACCCACTACAGAGAAGTTTAGCTTCAAAGACGTAAAAACTATGTCAGTGAAAGACATTGGGAGATGAGAAAGGGAAAGGGGAGTCAAAATTCAGAATTGTCTTTTTTTTTTAGACAGGGTTTTACTTCATTGCCCAGACTACAGCCCAATGGCGCAATCCTGGTTTGCTGCAGCCTCGTCACCAGGGCTCAAGTGATTCTCCTGCCTTAGCCTCCCCAGTAGCTGGGACCATAGGCCTGCATCACCACGCCCAGCTAGTTTTTGTTTTGTTGATTTTTGTATTTTTTGTAGAGACAGGGTTTTGCTACATTGTCCAGGCTGGTCTCAAACACCAGGGCTCAAGCAATCCACCCGCCTCGCCCTCCCAAAATGCTGGGATAACAGTGCTGAGAGCCACCACGCCCGGCAGAGCTGCCCTTTTCAATGTAAGCTATCTGTTCCAGAGAAATGTCTATTCTACATGAATTCCGTGGCATGACCTTAGATAAAAGGCTTTCAGAAATTCTCCCTCTTGATTGTATTTACAGAAGCCTTCCTAGTAATGTGGAATCAGTCAACCAAAACCAAGCTAATACAACAAGCTTGACCCTTGGCAACCAGAAGGCTTCTGGCAGAAAACAGCTCAGTGCAAGAGCAGACAGTAAAAATGGCTGATAAGCTATGTCAAACCCAGAATTTCCAAGTCAGAAGGCACTGCAGAGCTCATGTAACCTAACCTGCAGGTTTTGCCAAGCAGTGATTCATGAGTATGCAGTACCAGGATGAATACACAGAAATCTCACCAACTACTTCCCCAACTGGAAATTTTATGAAGACTCCATACAACCAGTATCCAGGCCCCATCATAAACTGTTACTGAAAAGAGAAAACTCCTCGCTGCTTTGTATAATCTGTGAAGCCCAAAGACAGAATTTTAGTCACAGTTGTGTACACATAATATGCATTAAGTGGCTAGACTTGAGATAGCCCTCCCCATTCTAGTAGATCTTAATAGTTACTCATAAAAATCTACACATTCACACATTTTACTTGCCTGTGTATATTAATATATTCATAAAGGCTATCAGCTTAAGTAAATTAAAAATCTCATTCCTCTCACACACAACCCTTAATTAATCCAATGATCACATTTTTGAGCAAACCTGTAATTAAATACATATTTCTGGAGGTTTAAACAGATTCTATTAACAGCTTGTCCCTGTGACCTGTTGATGGGCTTTGAGAACACCAGACATGAAAGAAACTGTCTTCTTTTAAGTAAGCAAGGTTTATTTGGATCAGAGTGTATGAAGGATGAGAAGAGTTTCCAGGTTCCGTACTGTGCCCTGAGCTAGAGCACACATTTCCCAAGCAGTGCTCTCCCATGCTGATTAGAGCTTGATGATATTTGCATCTGGTACTTGTATGTAATGAGTCCTTCCTCTCCACTCATGTTCAATCACTCTTCTCTTTCATCAAGAAGATGTTCTCTGTCCATCTTCATCACTGTAAAATAAAATTTGGCTCTTGAAATCTAAGTGTTCTCTCATGTTTCATTAGCATTTCTTCTATGGTTTCACAAAATTCTTGTACGTGATTCCGACATTTTTAAAGCTGCCCAAAACTTTTAAACCTTTGATTAGTTACATACATGAATATCTCCAAATATGCAAAATTCCTTAAGACATAAATTCTTCAAAAACCCAAGCAATTTTTATGAACACTTAAAAATATGTGCTATCATGGCCAGGCGTGGTGGCTCACACCTGCAATCCCAGGTTTTTGGAGGCCAAGGCAGGAGGATCACTTGAGGTCAGGAGTTCAAGACCAGCCCGGCCAACATGGTGAAACCCCTTCTCTACCAAAAGTACAAAAACTAGCAGACATGGTGGTGAGCACCTGTAATCCCAGGTACTCAGGAGGCTGAGGAAGGAGAATCACTTGAACCCAGGAGGCAGAGGTTGCAGTGAGCTGAGATCA
>NW_016107709.1:1112482-1185106 GCF_001604975.1 Cebus imitator
AAAAAAAAGGCAAGTGGGCCATGGGAAATTATAAGGTGAACTGAAACAGGCAGGTCTCACCCAAAGTCATTTAAGCTCAATTTCTTAAAAAGTAATCAATGAATGCCAAGCAAAACAGAATCTCTGAGCCAAATTCAGCTTGTAGACTGCTAGTCTGACTTTTACATTAAACAACAGCTATGTTAGTGTTGAGCTGTAGTGATAGAGTTATAGACTCAGGAGCTAGACTATTTGGATCAAATCTTACCAGCTGTGTGAACTTCAGCAAGTGGCTTCATGTCCTAAGCCTCAGTTTACTCAATTATACTATCAGGGAAGGAACTGCACTTGCTCATAGGTAGGGGTGACCACATGCCCAGGCGGGCCTAGGACAGTCCTGGCATATAGAGCATTTTTATAATGATTAGAATAATTAAAAGCATAATTATTAACAGTGTCCCTTTCACTGTCAAAATTGTCCGACATATACGGTCATGAGAGGGTTAAAGAGATAATCATCTATGTAAAGTACTGACCATAGTGCCTAGAAGATGCACCCAAAATAATTGACAACAACTTCATGTAGGGCTAGCTCTGTGCAGAATGAGGAGAGCAGTTTGTCTCAGAGTTATCCCAGGCCCCAGCTCATGCCACCCAGATTCCTTCACATTGGCATCTCACATGTGCCTGGACCTTTCTCAGTGACCTCAAAAGGCTGTCTCTTGATCCACTTCAGGAATTCCCTTCAGGGCTTTGCAAGCTGATCTCCCAGACAGACTAGTCCAAGCCTTGCCAAGTCCCCAGGAGATTTCTGAACTGCCCTTCCTAGGTAAATTGAGATGAAAAGGGATTAATGGGGATTTCAGGCTGGTGGAAGGAGATGCTTTTGGGTAACTTTCGGTATTCCTTCAGACAATATTTCACTAACAGCTCCTTGTGAACTTGAGGCCTACCTTGATTTCTTCAACCTATTGTGTATATATATATACCTAAATCTGAATTTATAGCAACCATAAAATCAATGAGTGTCCAGTGCCCTCCAGCCAAATGCTATTCTGAAACATAGATCATGGCATTCATTCAAGCTGTCCTCATTTATCATGAAAATTAACAGAAGACTAAGAATTTTTACTAAAATACAAACAACACTTCCTTAAGTTTATTTCCTAAACTGCTCCAGCAATCTGTTGCTGCACAACAAACTACCCCCAAAATTTACTGGAGTAAAACAACTATGTACCATTACCTCTCCTGGGGCTGGGGGTTGACAGGCTCATCTGGGTGGTTCTTACCTGGGGTGCCTCATTTGGTTACAGACAGAGCACGGCTGGAACTTGAGCCATTGGAAGGTGCATTAGTCTGTTTGGCCTTGCTATAAAGGAATACCTGAGACTGGAGAATTTATACATAAAAGAGATTTCATTTGGCTTTCAGTTCTGAAGGCTGTACAAGCATGGTGCCAGAATCAGCTGGGCTTCTGATGAGGGCTCAGGAAGCTTTTACTCACAGTGGAAGGGAAGGGGAGCCAGCATGTCACATGGCAAGAGAGAGAACAAGAAAAGAGGAGGAGGTGCCAGTTTCCTTTAAATAATCGGCTCTCATGTGAACTGACAGAGTAGGAATGCATTCATCACCAAGGGATTGGTGCTAAGCCATTCATGAGGGATCCATCCCCATGACCCAACACCTCCCACATTCAGCCTTGGGGATCACATTTCAACATGAGATTTTGAGGAGACAAATATCCAAACCATATCAGAAAGTTTCTCCACTCGCATGTCTCATGTGTCGGCTGGAAAAGCTGGGGACTGCTTAAGCATCTCTGTCCTCAAACAGCCTCTCCACATGGCTAGACTGGGCTTCCTATGCAGTACGGCAGTCTCAGAGGACGTGGGATGTTTATGTGGTCCGTGGATTTCCCCAAGAGGGAATATTCCAGGAGACCCAACAGAAGCTGCAAGGCTTCGTAAGATTTGGTGGTTAGTCTATGTCAGTTCTACCATATTCTATTGGTCAAGAGTAAGTCACAAGCCAGCCTAGATTCATTAAGGTAGTGGAATAAGTTCCACCTCTCAATGAAGAATGGCTTTCAGGGACAGAAGGAACTAAACAGTATTCATCTTAGAGATAAACTACCATACCTTCCACCCATCTCTTTCCACCTTGTTATGAATGGAATTCCTAATGAATTCAAAATAACTAGAAGAGAGGATTTTGAATGCTCTCACCACAAAGAAATGATAAATGTTTGGGGTAATGGATATACTAAATAGCATGACTGGATCATTGCATAGGGTATGCACGTATTGAAACATCACCCTGTATACCATAAACATGTACAGTTATTATGTGTCAAATTTTAAAAAGGTAATGAAATGGAGGTCTAAGAAAGCAACATCTGACCAAAATTTCCTGAATGATCAGTCTTATATTTTTTAAAAGTGTTATGATATCAATAATATCTGTTCATTTTTAAACTAGCAAATAGAAATAAGTAAACATAGAAATAAATTATTTCCATGACTCAGAGAAAATCATTCCCAGGTAGGTATAGGCAAAATTAACATTTACCAGATTAGAAAGTATGCAGACATGATTTTCCAGCTCTTCCCCTTAAATACCAACTCAGTGCAGGAAAGCACTCAATGCGTCGCAACTTAGTGGAACAGGCAAAGAGCCAGCCCCCAGATGTCAGGACAAATATAGGGGCTTAGCAATTGAATGGGTTGGAGGAGACAAATGATTTGAGCAGATGCCACGTTGAAGTTGTGAGAGGGAACATCTGCTGTCCCATTTGCTAAGGTATTTGGTAATCAGGAGGATGGTGTAAATGCAGAAACGGAGCAACCTGTATTGATATGCAGAGCATGAACACTGATGTCAATGTTTTGTAGCTAATTAGACCGCGAGTGTTACATTGTCTCTAATTTTACAGAATGAAAGCAGAATGTTCCTCTCCATCAGAGTTTACCGGCAATTTAGTGTGGCCTCATTCCCATTCCTCTGACAACATAATGAGCAGCAATGAACCACACAGTAACCAAGCGTCAGTTCCTTACATTATACAGCCCAAATGTCCAGGATTCATTAGTTTTAAATGTCATAATAAAGTCACATTTCTTTGTGATTCAAAAGTGATGGTGCCTCGGGTTCCCACTGACTCAGCCCAAGGAAGTAAGTCTATTTCTTCTACCAGCTTCCTCTTCACCAGCATTTCTGGGACTCCCAAGGAATCATTTCGCTTGTCAGCATGCTGTTTTCATAACTGAATGCAGCCTCAGCCACTAGGGAGGCTCTGGCTGTTGGTAGTGGCTCCCTGGGGTCCCTGGACCTTCCTCTTTCCAGCTGCTGTTTTCTGCTATGCCGTTCTGCCCCACAAAATGGACTCCTCTGGCTGCCCCTCATTGAATGCAGAAACCAAGCCATAATGTTTAAAAGGGGTTTTATGGGGGTGAGGGGGTGTAATAGAGAGGAAGTACCACAAAAGAGGAAAAGCTGCAGAGCAGGTCAGTTCTCTGTAGTGCACAGGCAGTTTCCCTTGCAGGCCTCCCGTTGGCCTGATCCTCTACACACATCAAGTAGATAGTAAACTCAATACCTGTTCTATTCAGCATCAGGACCTCAACCTCCACAAGAGCGCAAGAGAGGTGAACTCCCGCACCCCACCCTATTCCAGCCTGAGCCTTGCCTCCCGAACCCTTTTCTGGTCCCAGGTCCTACTGTTTTCCAAAGCTGATAGACAATGGCAATGTCCTTCAACTGGACATTATTTCCAGGAATCCTACTGAGTCTTCCGTAACATTGCTGTGAGATCCAGGTTTTGGTGTGACCAAACCCAGTGTGACCCATTGCAGTTCTTCTCAGCCTCTTCTCCAGCATGACCCACCTTACAGCTGTCTCAGCTCCTGCCTCTCATGAGCAGCAGCTTTAATATTCACACACACACACACCAGACACACACACACACCACCACCCCACACACACACATCGCACACACCACACACCACACATACACATACACACACCTCACACACACTCATACTCACCTCCCAAGAACAAGCAAGAAGCACATAGAGATTGGATTTCTTACGAAGAAAAGCAGTGCTTCCTGCCACAACCAATCAAAAAAGCAACCACATCTACAGAGGGACTCATTAGAACTCACCCACCCATTACTATTGTCCAGCAGACCTCCCAAGGTGAGACTTGAAAGACTCAACTTCAGGAACTCAAGCCCAGGCCTTTAGGTAAATTCCTAATATTTATATCTTCCACAGGAACAAAGCAGGGGTTCTTGCTTCCTGACTAAACACTCACTGTGATGGTGTTCCCAAATAACAGGATGGACTGCTCGAAAGGTAAATTTAAATGTGTAGGGTAAATGCACCTGGTAGCAATAGCTTTAGCATACCCTTAGACTGACTCTGCATGGAAGACACACCTGAGGATGCATTCCAAACTATGGAATCGGGGAACAGCCTGCCAGGAAAGTCAGTCCTTATCTATGAGGAGCACCTGAGTCCCTAGCCCACCTGTGGAACACAGGTCATACAGAGAACTGAGACCGTGAGTTTTGGCTTAAATGAAGGTTACAAAGTGGAGGTTGTTAGGGGGAGGGTGATCAGTGAAAACTCTGTGGTCTTCCTGCCCAGTCCAACATCACTGGACTGTTTCTGCACATAAGGCAGTTTTGTCCACCCCACGGCCACTGGACTCTCTCCGCCGTTTGGAAGCCCCTAATAAAATATCTCCTTTGCTGACTCCGGGTCTCTTCTTTGGCCTCTTGATCCTGGTGCCTTCCCTACTGAGGCTAAATAGGGAGTTCAGCACTAAAAACCTCATCCCTTCGAGAAGGAAAATTTCACCCTGGAAGCTTAAAATTGTGGGGCTGTTATGTCCAGCTCATATCTATCTGTTAGAGAGAGAGAAATGGCATTTCTCACTTCTAATTTTGAAATATAAACAAATGTATGCCAACCTGATCTCTATTAACTCTCCGGGGCTGGTCCCAGAGAAGAGGAAAGTTCCCATAAAAACAACTTGGAGACATTTTTTAAAAAATAATTTCTTATTGATACATAATAAATATACATAGTTTCAAGGTACATGTGATAATTTAATACATTCATATAATTTGTAAGGATTAAGTCAGTGTAGTTGGGTAACCATCACATTAAACATTTGTCTTTACGCTAGAAATAGTTGAATTATCCTCTTAGCTATCTTGAAAGGTACAGTAGCTTATTGTAAACTACAGTCACTATACTGCTCTGTCAAACACTAGGTCTTATTTCTTCGATCAAACCGTGTATTTTCACTCATTAATCAACTCCTCTTCATGTCCTCCTCCCCACTACCCTCCCCAGCCTCTGGCAACCATCATTCTACTCTCTATCTTCATGAGATCCACTTTTTTACCTCCCACATATGAGTCAGAACAAGTGATATTTGTCCTTCTGGGTCAGCACATTTTTTCCCTATTTTTTGGGGGGAGGGCGGGCACATTTTTGAAAACTGTTGTTAGACCACCCAGCTAAGAAAGGTACCTTAAGGACCAGACATCTGTCCAATACAGAGGAGCTTTGGATTTTTACTGTCTGTTCACCTAACTTAACCCCAATATTCTCTCATGGATGTTTGCACCTCATTGGGTGCCACTCCCTTCCCTTCCCTCCCCTCCCCTCCCTTCACCTTCCCCCCTCCCCTCCCCTTCCTTTCCTTTCATTCTTGCTCTCATTTCCTCTTCTTCCTGTGTATAGACAGTTCTATTAACAAGCTGAAAAAAAATAGCTGTGCAGCTAGTGAGGTAGGGAGGATCCCTGCCTCACTATAAATTCTTGAGCCTTGAAGAAACAGCAGAGCAGTCAAGCCTGGAGGTACCATGTGAATTCGGTTGGTAGACATGGGAGGGGTACCTGGATGACAAGAGGCTCACCTTACAATGGTTGGCAGTAAGACTCCAGGACCTTTTTAAACCCAGAGGTCAAGATAAAAAGCTCTAATAATGACTAACATCGAGTTTTCCACCAGAGGAAAAACTTAAGAAAGTAAGAAAAGTTTCAAAATAAAACCTTTCTTACATACCAAATCCATAATCTGAGAAGCACATGGCACTACTTCTGCATGTTCTCTGTGCTCTCCAAGCTTTGAACCTAAAACCCCCCAGTCAAACTCATCAACCCATCCTAATGAAGACTTGGGACCCATCTGGGTTCTGCATTAACAAATATCACTTCTGAAATTCTCAATGCTTATTTTGTGCATTCTGTTGATAACCTGCTTTTTCTAGCTGTTTTTTCTCAATTGATACAAATTAGGCGTAATTACAGATAAAGAATGTACGTTCTCTTTTTTTGTTAATAGATTATTTTTTAGGACAGTTTTGGGTTCACAATAAAATGGAGTGGAAAGTACAGAGAGTTCCCATATACCCCTTAGCCCACACATGCACAGCCTCTCCCACTATTAACATCCTGACCCATGGCGGTACATTTGTTACAATTGATAAAATTGCATGGACACATCATTATCACCCAAAGTCCCTAGTTTACTTAGGTCTTGGTGCTATACATTCTGTGGGTGTAGACACATGTATAGTAGCATGTATCTGCTGTTATATCACCATGCAGAATCATCTCATTGCCCTAAAAATCCTCCATGCTATGATTATTTATACCACTCTCCTCCCAGTCCCTGGCAACTGCCCATTATTTTACTTTCTTCATGATTTTGTCTTTTGAGAATGTTATATGTTTGGAATCACATAGTATGTCGTATTTTCAGACTGTCTGCTTTCACTTAGTGATGTGCACTTAAGTTGTCACGACTTAATAGGTCATTTTTTTTTTGAGACAGAGTCTTGCTCTGTTGCCCAGGCTGCGGTGCAGTGGCACGATCTTGGCTCACTGCAACCTCTGCCTCCCAGGTTCAAGCAATTATCTGCATCAGCCTCCTGAGTAGCTGGGATTACAGGTGCTTGCCACCACGCTCAGCTAATTTTTTTTCTATTTTTAGTAGAGACGGGGTTTCACCATCTTGGCCAGGCTGGTCTTGAACACCAGACCTCATGAGCCACCTGCCTCAGCCTCCCAAAGTGCTGAAATTACAGGCATAAGCCACCGCACCTGGCCTGATAGCTCATTTCTTTTAGCATTGAAATAATGCTGCATTGTCTGGATATACCACAGTTTATTCATTCACTACTGAAGGCCATCTTCATTGCTTCCAAGTTTTGGTAATTATGAATAAAACTGTAATAAACACTTGTGTGTGAGTTTTTGTGTGGGCATAAGTTTTCAGCTCATTTGGGTAAATACCAAGGGGCATGATTACTGGATCTTATGGTATGAATATGTTCAATTTTATAAGAAACTGCCCAGCTGTCTTCTAAAATGGCTGTACCATTTTGCATTCCCATCAGCACTGAATGAGAGTTCCTGTTCCTCCACATCTTCACCAGCATTTGGTGTTATCAGTGTTTTGTATTTTCACATTCTAATAGGTGTGTCATGGTGTCCCACTTTTGTTTTAATTTGTAATCCTGTAATGACATATGATATTGAGCATCTTATCATGTGCTTATTTACCCTCTGTATATCTTCTTTGGTGATGTGCGTGCTCAGGTCTTCTGCCAATTTTTTAATTAGGATGTTCATTTTATTATTGTGGGGTTTTAAGGGTCTTAGTATATTTGGATAACAGTCATTTATTGAATATATCTTTTGCAAATATTTTCTTCCTGTCTATGGCTTATCTTCCCATTCTCTTGACCCTGTCTTTTGTAGAAGTTTTTAATTTTGATGAAGTCCATCATATCAATTACCTTTCTTTCCTTCTTTCTTTCTTTCTTTATTTCTTTCTTTCTCTCTCTCTGTCTTTCTTTCTTTCTTTTTTTCAGAGTTTCGCTTTGTTGCCCAGGCTGGCGTGCAGTGGTGTGATCTCAGCTCACTGCAACCTCCATCTCCTGGGTTCAAGCAATTCTCCTGCCTCAGTCTCTCGAGTAGCTAGGATTATAGGTGTGTGCCATCATGCCTGGCTATTTTTTGCGTTTTTAGTAGAGACAGGGTTTCACCATATTGGTCAGGCTGGTCTCGAACTCCTGATCTCAGGTGATCCTCCTGCCTTGGCCTTCCAAAGTGCTGGGATTACAAGTGTGAGCCACCACACCCGGCCAATTATTTCTCTTATGGATCATGCTTCTGGCACTCTATTTAAAAGTTATCACCATACTCAAGGCCATTTAGATTTCCACCAGGTTCAAAAACATCTCCTGTAAGACTAGCTATGAAACAGCTGCTGTTAGAAGGGGGTTGGGGCAAATGCTTAGTCCTCACTTACCCTTTAGACATTATGAGATTTTAGGAAAATGAGAACTAGCCAGCTCTTTCCCACAAAAAGGTTGGGGACTCTTTGAAGACACAAAAAGGAGAAAATCTTTGCTTTGTACTTTTCTTGGATTCTCTGCTTCAGGTTGAGCGTCCACATGAAGAATTGCTTTCTTAAATCCAGGGACCACGTAGGGGTTCTCTCTGTCTTGACAGTGACTATATACCAGCCGTGATATCATATCAAACTTCCACTCCCTCCTCAGCTATGCTATCTGTTAGCTGGTGGCTCCATTTTTCATATGATTATGAAGGGTGAGAAGTCCCATGAAATGCCATCTGAAAACTGGAAAACCAGGAAAGCCAGTGGCGGAATTCAGTCTGAGGCTAGAAGCCTGAGAACCAGGGGAACTGATGCTATAACTCCTAGACTGAGAATGGAGACCTGAGGACAGGGGGATTTCCAAGGCAGGAGAAGTTGGAGGTCCCAGCTTCAGAAGAAAAGGTCTCTTTCATATCTTTTTAGAGCCTGATAGCTCATTTCCTTTTATCACTGAATAATGTTATATTGTATGAAAGCATTACAGTTTGTTATTCTTTCATATACTGAATGACATCTTGGTTACTTCCAAGTTTGACAATAAGAAATAAAGGTGCTATAAACATTTATGTGCAAGGTTTAAAATAAAACTTTTATTTAGGGGTACATGTGCAGGTTTGTTATATAGGTAAACTTGTGTCACAGAGTTTGCTGTACAAATTATTTCATCAACAACCCTAAGCATAGTACCAGGCAGTCATTTTTCTGCTCCTCTCCTTCGTCCCATCCTCTACCATCATGTAGGCCCCAGTGTCTGCTGTTCCCCTCTATATATCCATGTGTGCTTATCATTTAGCTCCCACTAGTGAGAACATGCAGTATTTTGTTTTCTGTTTCTGCATTAGTTTGCTAAGGATGTGGCCTCCAGCTCCATCCATGCTCCTGAAAAGGATAAGATCTCATTCTTTTTTATGGCTGCATAGTATTCCATGGTGTATATGTACCACACTTTGTTTATCCAGTCTACCACTTATGGGCATTTAGGTTGATTCCATGTCTTTGCTACTGTGAATAATGTGTGCAAGTTTTTATGTAGACATAGTTTTCAGTTCATTTGAGTAAATACCAAGGAATGTGATTGCTAAATCTTATGGTAAGGGTATGTTTAGTTTGTTAAGAAACTGACAAACTGCTTCCAGCAATAAGAGTTCTTATTGCTTCACATCCTTATGAGCATTTGGTGCCCTCAGTGTTTTGGATTCTCACCATTTTTTATTTCTTAATGATTTTTCACCCTTCTAATAGGCTGCCATCACACTGGCTGCAGCAGGGAGGCCCAGCTGGGGCTGCACACTCCATGGAGCCAGTGGGAGCCCCACCCCCATCTGAGTTGGGCAGGAGCTCCTCAGGTGCCGCTGTAGCCACCCAAACCGTAGCTGCAAACCCATGCCTCCTGCTCTACAGAGGAAGCAGGAGCCAGCCCCACCCTCCTGGGTAGGGCTATAGCTGCCCAAACTGCAACTGTGCATCTGAGCCCCCCGTGTTCTTATGGAAGGGCTGGGAGCAGGCAGGATCTGCCTTCCTGAGTGCAGCTGCAACTGCCCTCCCAGGCACGGGGTCCAAGTATCTCTGCAGCCAGCACCCTCAGGTCAGTAAAAGACTCCCCCCCAACCCCCACAGGCTCAGGGATGTCAGCTCCCACTGCCTGGCCTCTCTCCTCTCCCTGTTCCCGCTCCACTCTCAGAGTAGGGTTGGGACCAAGTCCTGTGACCTTAAATGGCAGCAGGAGGCAGAGTCCTGGGTAGAAGAAGGAAAAAGAAGGCCAATACCAGGTAAGGCCCAACCTTCAGGCCAAGGAGGACCTGAAGGCTAGGGGCCAGGCTACCAGTCCCAAGGACCGGTGTGGGGACTTGTGGTGCCTCTTCTGCCCATCCATGGCTACCCATAGACCAATCTGCATGCACTTCCTCCCCTCTGATGTCCATGAAATCCCTAGGCTCAGCCAGAGCAGGGCATAGGACAGCCAGAGGAAGAAGAGGGCAGAGAGAGGACAGGACCACCAGCTGCAGAGAGGAGTACCCTCTATGCTGATAGCTGGAGATGACAGGACAACCAGTAGCAGGGAGAAACTATCCTCTCTGCTGAGAGCTGCAGAGACGACCTGCTGGCACAGATGAGCCACCCTCTCCAGGGCTTCCTCTCTGCTAAGAATTGAACACTTGACAGATGACCTGCCTACAGAAAGGAGCTACTCATTGCAGGTCACCTCTGAACTGTTGTAACTCTCAATAAAGCTCTCCTGTGCCTTGTTCACCCTTCGCTTGTCTGCATACCCCATTCTTCCTGGAGGCAGGACAAGAACTTGGGCAAAGGTGTGCAGCCACAGAGGTTTCTGGCCAGAAAACTGACAGCCCAAAGATCATGTAACCATAGTATTTCATTATTGTTTTAATGTGCAATTCCCTGACGATATATGATGTGTTCAATGTCTTTTTATATGCTTACTTGCCATCTGCATATCCTCTTTGGTGAGGTGTCTGTTCAGATATTTTGTCCATTTTTTACTTGAATTGTTTGTTTTCTTATTGTTAGATTGGAGCCTTTTGTTTAAATGATGTTAATACATATCCATTTAAATATTCTCATTTCGACTGACTCATTTGGCCAGAATAATCTGATATATCGACATGAATCACAAATTGCAGAGGCAACGTGGGAGTGGGAATGAATGGAAAAGGAAGATTTCAATCAAGTTATTGATATCGGCTCCTCCTTAATTTGTTTTTATACAAAAAGGGTACCTATTTGCAAAGCTGGAAGTAGAAACAGAGTCTGGCATCTGTTGTCAAACTTAAGAGACTAGAGACTCTGATTTAAAATGGGGCACTGTGGATTATGATAATCCACACCAAGAAGGAAAGAAGGCAGTGCTCACACCCCCAACTTCATACCTCAGTTTCTTACCTGCTTTGCTAAGAGGTACAAGAAAAGGGTAAAGACAGTAGGGTTTTTTTTTCTATTCGTTAATACCAAGGTAAACTGATCAGGACAAACATCATGGCGACATGTCGATGTTTGTTGATTTACGGTTATTTACAAGACATGCGAGCAGCATATAATGTGAAAAAAAGAAGCTAGCGTTTGTCTGGTAAAACATTAGCAAGCTATAAATGAGTCCTAGTCTTTGTCCCGGTGACAAAAGAGAGAGCTGTCCTCTTCTGAGATTCTTCATCTTTCTCTAACTGATTTTTCATGGAGGTTCTGATGGCGGGGCTGATATCTTGACTTCTGCTGCAGAACGATGTGCTCCACTTCAGCACGGAGCCTGCAGGTGTGGCCTTCTCTGAGACCTGCACACCGCCCCCACCACTCAAGTAAGCAGTCTATCAGAGCATACAGCCTGCAGGGAAAGGGGTCTGAAGCTCATTTCCTGGGGACATTTGCCTGAAACCTCCTGAGGTTTCTTAAAGAAAAAAAAAAGCCAATTTCCCCCTTCAATCCCCTCAAAAATCTCACAGTAGAATTCACCAAAGACCAAAATCAGCTTTCCACACATCCATGTTTTGATGTTTTTAAAAAAAGATACAACCACTTTGGACAACTATTTGGCACTTTCTTTTAAAGTACAACACACACCTCCCATACAGCCCAGCAATTGTACACTTCAGTATATACCCAACAAAAATGAAAGGGGGTATCCCCACAACATTTCATACATAAATGTTCACAGTAACTTTATTCAAAATAGCAGAAAATGGAAACAATCAATGTGCCCACGGACAGAAAGCTAGATCAGTTGAGCTACATTCACACAATGGATTACATCTCAGCAATAAAAAGGAGCAAACTACTGATACATGCGGCATAGGAATGATCTCAAAGACATTGTGCTGAGTGAGAAGGCCAGCCGAAAGGAATACATACTGTGTGGTTTCGTTTATGTGAAATACAAAAGCAGGCAAAACTGATCTGTGGTGATAAAAATCCAAGCAGTGGGAGTTTTCTGGAGAAGGGTAAATTGGGGCAGGGAATGAGAAAACTTTCTGGGGTCATGGAAATGTTCTTTATCTTGATGGGAATAGCAGTTACATGGGAATGTACATCAGTCCAAACTCAGAAAACTGTATACATAAAATCTGCAATCCCATTGTATGTAATTGATACTTCAGTATTAAATATATATATATACATACATATCTATCTATCTATCTATCTATATATATATATATATATATAGGGGAGGAAAAGAAAGTGAAGAAGCCTCATTAAGCTGAAAAGAAGGGGAATGGTCCACAGTTTCTGTGGTAATTTAAGCTCCATATTTGGTCTGTGTGTTCAAATGAATTTTTATTACCAAGGGATTATGGAAAGTCATCATCATCAGATGACAGGAAAAATAAAGAGCAGACAGACCATCCAGAAATAATGTTCCCCATGATTTTTTTAAAGTGCATTTTTCAGTCATTATCTTGAGAGAAAACAAGCAGCTGGGTCTCTTAACAAAAAGGTTTAATAGAATACTGGAAAAAAAAGAGAGGAGAAATTGAGGCGAACAATGCCTGTTTCAGTGCCGGCCACACAAAACCAAGCCTCGAAAGGTGAAGCCAATGTCTCCTCTCTGCCAGTAACGTCGTTAGAGGCATAACACTCGATAATGAAGGGTCCCCTAATTATTGGCGTGATTTGAAGCATATTGTTCAAAACATTCTAAAACCTGAAATTGCAGCAGCAAATGCATTGATGGCCCTCACCCTCATCTGTGAAAATAGATGTAAATGCAAAAGAAGAGAAGATCCGCGGCTCTTCAGGTCTCTGTGTGCATTGTCAATGCACTAACTTGCTTCTTTCTACCTTGTCACAAATTCATCTAGGCTCAAGCTGCCGGTTTCAAAGTTTCCATCTGACCTCCAGCCCGGTTTGTTCATCTCTTTCTGCCTTTCTCGTATTACACAAAATTAGCAAAATACAAGTAATAGATGATTTGAAAGGACATCACAGAACATTCTGAAAAGCAAAAATAAGGGAGGCTTGGGTTTTGTTTAGCAGATTTCTCTGCTTGCCTAAGACCACACACATATATGCTGTTTAATTGTAAAATTCAGATGTTGGATGGTGGAGGGCGTAAGCCCAGTAACAAAGAAACACAAAGATGCCTTCTAAATTCTATTTAATCTAAATAAACTACGTGGCCAACAATACAGGTGCTGCTTTTTCCTTAAACATATATATTAGAAGACACAGGCTAAATAAATTCTGTTTAGTGAAAAATGAATTATGTAAATGTGATTTATAGCATTAACGTTGGTTTGTAAATTTAATCCACTCAAACATAGAAAGGTTTTCGTGCAATGAATATTTCTGAGGTTGTTTAATATGTTAAAATAAATATTGAGCAGCTGACAGAAAAACATGCTCTCTGCGTCCCAAAAGCTGTTTTGAAACAATAATTTAAGTGCCTACTGAATATTTACAATCATGAGTTTTTAACTCTTAGGTAAATTTTTTTCTGAAATATATTCAGGGTGCCATCCATTCAAGCAGCAGGCAGATTCAGATGGCAGCAGATCCAAAATGTACATTCCGAGAACGCTTTAGGTAAATAGGTGCCACAGTGTGAGATGATGGTGGAAGGGAGGGCTTTTTGTAAAAGAGGCCTATTAATGCCACCTGAAAGCCTGCAAAAGAACACAGATACAGGCACACTTCAGAAATAGCACAGATTCAGTTCAGACCACCAAAATGAAGCTAACAATCTATTGTGTGACAATAAAGCAAGTCACACAAATGTTTTGGTTTCTTGGTGCATAGCAAAGTTATTGTTGCAGGACTTTTCCTTAGTTCAGCTAAAGATGGTCCTTGTCACATGACCGTGAAAAAATTAGCCTTGCAGATAATTTGAAGGGTGAGGAAAATGGGATTTATCAGACAAAAAGGAAAAGGGGGGAAACAGGGACTCTCTGCAAAGCCATAGTCCTCAGAGTCTTGCAAGTGCACTTCCTGCCTTGCAGATTAAATCCCAGGTACCACACCTTGGAACAGGAGAGAGAAGCCAGGCTCCTGCCCACTGCAAAGGGCGCAAACGCCCCACAGCTCTGCCTCGGTACACTTTCCTCCCAGTGCACAGGTTGCTGGAGGTTCTGTCAGGGAGCTCTTCCCACTGACTGCCTCATTATGTTTAAACTATTCTGAGGTCAGTTAAGAATACAATAGCACTATGTCTTTAAAAATGTACACCCCTTAATTTAAAGATACTTTGTTGCTAAAAATGCCAATGATCATCTGAGCTTTTTAGCAAGTCATAATCTATTGGAAGGTAGAGGGTGTTGCTTTAATGTTGATAGTTGCTAACTGATCAGAGTGGTGGTTGCTGAAGGCTGGGAGCCTCTTGGAGCACCGGTTGTAGACATCTCAAAGGAAGCAAAAACTTTGTCTTACTCATATATCCCCCACCCACAGTCCTGGTATATCTGGGGGATATCTCTATCCCCCAGAGTCTTGGATCAGGCCAGGCACTCAGGGCAGGCAGTGGGGAATTAACCTGTCTGCCCTCCCAATGCCTCCCCTCAGGACTGGGTTATTCCCACAGCTTTTATTCTCAAAGGCTTTTGACCCCTGGGATCTAAAGAGAAGGGAAAGGAGATCCAGGGGAAAATATCTGTGCTTTAGGCAGATGTCTTCTTGGAGCACAGAGCTTTGAGCCCTCACCTCTGGACTTACTCGCAAAGATGCAGCAGAGGCAACAGGAGCAAGAACAATGTCATGTGAGGCACAGAGAATTCGCATGTTTCCATAAGGAAACACAGCTCGCCATGCCCATCCCATTTGCAGACTCCACTTAATTAATTTTCCTAAGATGGGTGTAAGCCAGCAAAAAATCAATATAAAAAGACAAGATGTTGATAAAGATCAAAAGCTTCTTAAAGCAAGGGTTAATGTACTCAAGCATTGGATCTATTAAATGTTGAAATCAAAGACATTTCAGAGGCTCTGCCATCTTGAAATTATAATAAGATGAAATGAGAAAAACATGATTTGATAGAAAACTTTTCTCCATATGTACAGCTTTTTAAGAACACGTTATGCATGAAAATGAAGCAAAGTTTTATTGCCCAAGCAAAGTCACATACTGCCCTTAAGTAGGGTCCCCTTGGGCTGCAACAGTATGACTTTAACAGGACTAGAAATGATGGATGGTACTAAGGATGCACTGCGCTGTCCAATAGAGTGGTTTACAGCCACGTGTGGCTCTTTAATTTTTTTTTTTTTTTGAAATGGAGTCTTGCTCTGTTGCCCAGGCTGGAGTGCAGTGGCACGATCTTGGCTCACTGCAACCTCCACCTCCAGGATTCAAGCGATTCTCCTGCCTCAGACTCCCGAGTAGCTGGGATTAGAGGTGCACGCCAACATGCCCGGCTAATTTTTCTATTTTTCTAGTAGAGTCAGTGTTTCACCATGTTGCCGGGACTGGTCTCAAACTCCTGACTTTGAGTTCGAGATCCACCCACCTTGGCTTCCCAAAGTGGTGGGATTACAGGTGTGAGCCACTGTGACTGGCCTCATTTTTAATTAGTTTAAATTATATTTAAAATTCAGTTCCTCAATTGCATTTAGCCACACGCCAAATGATCGATAGCCGGGTGTAGCTACTGGCTGCCTTATAGCACAAATAGAGAACATTTCCATCACCATGGGAAGGTCTAGCCGGCAGCACTGACTTATAGCAAACGAAATGACAACTTTCTACATCAAGGATAAAGTATTTGGTACTTAGTATTCAGAGCTTAGAGAAAAGCTTACTAGACATCAAAGAGATTTTAGAGACAACATTGAATAAACTAAAGTGATGAAGATTAGATTTACCTTAAAATACACAGACATTTTCAAATGGGGGTACACTTATAAGTAACTGATAGGCTTTTAAAAATGCTAACATAAAAATCATTTTCCTAAAAGATGTTTAAAAATAGTTAACCCTTAAAGTTAGCTTCCTCTAGTTTTTATTGGTCAACAGAACACCTTAGCATTCACAAAGCGTTTTACAATTTAATGTGCAAGCTCTTGCTGGTCCTGAGGGTCACCATATGTTGTTCAGGTTGTGTACCAAACAACTCTAGGGACATCATTCACATAGGCTACCGTGTGAACTCTGGAAGACTGCAGCATCCAAGCTGCACAAATTCATGCAGCAGCCCTGGGCTCCCTCACAACAATTCTAATTTACAACATCAATCAGTATCACACAATTAGCAATTAGTAGTTGAGGATTTGGAACTCAAATTTTTCTAAATTCAAAAATTCCTTTTGACCACAGTATCCTAGCTCCTGCATAGGTAATCAAATGAGGATTAGCATCAAAAAAACAAAAGTGTGCTTTTGTTTCCATAGAGTCGAGCTTCACCAGGAACCCAGTTGCTTTGCTGGAATTGGAGACACGAGACACTGATAGCATTGGAGAGAGCCTCTTTTCAAAGACACATACAATAACTTATTTGCCCTCCACCCAAATGTTGAGGGTGGGGAACAATGTAAATCTGCCTTTGTCCTGAGTATCCAAGAAGAGATAATGCTCAGATGAAAATGTTTCCAGACCCGGCATGGTGCCTCGCACCTGTAATCCCAGCACTTTTCGAGGCCAAGGCAGGCAGATTGTCTGAGCTCAGGAGTTCGAGACCAGCCTGGGCAACATGGTGAAACGCTATCTCTATAAAATACAAAAAATTAGCCAGGCATGATGGTGGGCATCTGTAATCCCAGCTAATAAGGAGGCTGAGGCAGGAGAATCACTTGAACCCAGGTGACGCTGGTTGCAGTGAGCTAAGATGGCACCACTGCATTCCAACCTGGGAAACAGAGTGAGACTCTGTCTTCAAAAAATTAAAAAAAGAAAATATTTCCAGCCTTTTGCACACACACATTCATGTGTGTTTAGAAAACAACACTGCAAACAATCCTATAAATAATAGAGTACTACAGTGCCCATCTCCCAAAGAACTCAGGGAGCGTGGAAGGCATTATCTCATTAAGGCTGACAGCTGCCTCACTGGTGCCAGGGAGTAGTAACCTCAGTTGAACTTTCACATACTTTAGCTACCAGAGGGAGGGAACAAATCTAAATTATCCACGGAGGCTGGTCAGCTCCGTGGCTGAAATAGGACACTGGAAGTTGAGGCTGCAAAGCTCTTATAACGAGGACTCCTGCCTAGCTCTCAGGACACAAGATCAGCTATGAGGGGGTAAAACACATTTCTTGGAAGTTCAACCAGGAGCACCCAGACTGGCAAGAAACCACTGGGGTAGCAGCTTTAGGTCTGGGAGGGCCATCCAGGAAGGGAAGGGAGAGTAGGTAGTAACACACGCAGCAGGGGAAGGACAGCTCCGGCAGCTGACAGTGCCTGCACCACAGACCTCTCATCTGGTTCTGCAGTGCTCCAGCCTCATGTTTGCTGTTCTCTTGTGATCTGAATCACCAGTCTTGTGGGCAGCTCACACACACGCGTGCACACACACACACACAGGCCGTAGGGCTCTATCCCTCACCCAGCCTGCTGATGACTACAGCAGATGCTCCCAGTACGCCGTTCATATCTGTTACCTGCACTGCTGGGCACACAGCACCTTCCAACACCAGCACTGCATTCATTTGCCTCGGTGCTTTCACTGGCTCTTAGAACCAGCTTGGCTGCCTAATAATAGGTAGTGCCATGGAATTAACACCTGGGAGCAGCCCTCGTCCTGTTATAAACACCCCAGCTCTCTCGGTACATGGTGTTTCCCCACTGGCTTCAGCTTTGGCTGCCCACAGAGGTGACTTGCTTGAAAACACACTATTTACCGGCTGCCTTCCCCAACCCATATCACTTTTCCACTCCCCTGCCTGTATGTCCTTCAGTGGCTTGTTTCAGGATCTGCTTCTGGGGGACACAAATTCAGATGATAACTCAGCAAAAAAAATCCTTAAAGCCACAGATGCCCCTTCTGTCTGTGCTCTGCTCTCCTTCCCTCTCACCCCTAGGCCAGGGGCAGGCTTCTCTTTTGTAGCACCTGTGGACGGCTTATACTTGGCTGCTATGCACTGGTATTGCCATTTGGATGTTTTTCGCTAGCATCTGTCCTGATTGGTCAGTGTCTGCATTAAATATTTTCATGACCACCCCTGGCCGTATGTCATATCTCTTATCTACCATCAAGCCACCAGGCTGTGCTCTCACAGCTAGAAGGAATGTCTTCTCTACACTCAGGAAAATCCTCTGGGCTGGGTGTCACCCTCTCAGCTCTTGATGTATTAAAGCTGGGACATAAAAGTTAAAAATGCCATCTAGCTTGGACTAGGAGTGGGTTAGGGTTTCTTACATACCACCAAGACTATAAGAGGTAATGCAAGAGAAAAAGGGCTACAGGGTTGTCAGAAGATGCAACATACATAATAAAACTTGGAAGAACATGAACTGGCCTTGGAGATCATGGATCTATTCAACAGAACATTCAGTCTTCTACCAAGGAGTAATGGTGGGGGTGGGATTGGGATCCAGGTGACCTCTTGCCCTGACCCTTATCTGATCTATACCGTGTATAGCATGGACACTCTGCGGGCTACTCCAGTATCAAGTTCACTGTGAAGGGCAGCCTAAGACACAGGAAGAACCTCTGGCCTGCAGCCAAGTAAGCAGACCTTGGGCAAGACTCTTAATCACACACTAGTTCCACATCTCCCAAATGAAAAGACACCAAATATCACCTCCTTTGTGAAGCCTTCCTTGATGGGGACAATAGAATCACACGGAAGGTGCTATGCTCTGATTGTTCACCCTAAACCTGGCCCCACTGTGGCCAGCTGGGCAACCCTGCACAGGTATTTCATCCCTCTGTGCCTGGAGCTCCTCATCTGGATAATGGGGGAAGTAAGGGCACCTATGTCAGAGAGTTACTGGAGAGAAGCAAATTAAGTCACTGAGCACATGCCTCACAAGGAAGCTCCGTATGTTTTAGCTAATATTGCTACTGTTGTGACTGTTAACCTCTAAGTTTCCACGGCGTTTGGGACACACTGCCACTCTAGCACTAAAGAGCTGCTGTTGTGCTCCATCCTATCCTCCAGGTGGATATGAATGTCATTCATTTTTGGATCCCCAGTGTCTGACCCAATGCTTAACTCACTACAATGTAATGAGATAATGTTTTGAAAAGTATTAAGGCATTTTTCTCTTTTGCCTTTCTGGATATCTGACCTTTGCCTAGGCTGTCCCAAAGTGTCCATCTGCCTGTGGGAAAATTAGGATTTGTTACAGAGGTAAAGTACAGAGTCATATGCAGCTTCCAGCAGGCAAATCAGAATTCGGCAGCAAGATCATAGCTGTATAAGTCAGGCTACCTCCTCCAGAGAGGATTTTCCAAATTCCTTTATGTCTCAGGTTTAATACATCGAGAGCCAAGCTTGGGGCACCCAGCTCAGAGGGTTTTCCTGAGTGTGGAGAAGATAATCCTTCCAGCACAGCCACAATCCTGGTGGCTTAATGGTAGAAGATGGATGTGACATAGGGGCAGGGGTGATCATCAAAATATTTAACACAGGCACTGACCAATGAGAAAAGATGCCAGTGAGAAACATCCCAATGGCAATACCAGTGTATAGTAGTCAAGTATAAGCCATCCACAGGGGCTACAGAAGAGAAGCCTGCCCCTGACCCAGGGATGAGAGGGAAGGAGAGCAGAGACAGACAGAGAGAGGCCAAGTCTTTGACAACAGGTGAGAGAAAAGTGTCTCTTGAATGACCAGGAAGAGTGAGATCAAAGTGCTCTATTGAATGGATCTGTGACCTCCAAGGCCATGTCCATGTTCTTCTAAGTTTTATTACATAAGTTGCAACTTCTGACAACTCAGTAGCCTTTTTTTCTCAGGCATTATCTCGTAATATTGGTGCTATGTAATAAACCCTTCCCCTAACCCACTCCTAGTCCCAGCTAAGTGGCATCTTTAACTGTAGCCAGATATCAAAGCAAACCTATAAAAGTGTGCCAGGGGTCCCCAAGACCACCCCCTGGTTTGGTCACTCACTAGGAGGATTTGCAGGATTCAGCAAATGGTGAGAATCACGGTGCATTAGTCTGTTCTCAGGCTGCTATGAAGAAATACCCAAGACTGGGTAATTTACACAGAAAAGAGGTTTGACTCGAAATTCCACATGGCTGGGGAGACCTCAGGAAATTTACAATCATGGCAGAAGGGACCTCTTCACAGTGCAGCAGGAGAGGGAATGAGTGTCAGCAGGGGAAATGCCAGACACTCATAAAGCCATCAGATCTTGTGAGAACTCGCTCACTATCATGAGAACAGCATGAGGAAAACCACCCACATGATTCAGTTACCCTCTGCAGAGTCCCTCACACGACAAGCAAGGATTATGGGATTACAGTTCAAGATGAGATGTGGATGGGGATGCAAAACCAAACCATATCACATGGCTATGATTTATTATAGTGAAAGAATGCAAAGAAAAGCCAGCAAAGGGAAAAGATACATGGAGCAAAGTCTGCAGGAAATGGACACAGGCAGCTAAAAGTGCTCTCCCAGTGGAACCACATAGACATGCATTAACTCTTCCAGCAATGACCAGTCAGTCCTCTCCCAGTGGAATCACACAAACATGCGTTAACTCTTCCAGCAATGACCAGTGACAACACTTGTAAAATCTTGTCTACCAGAGAAGCTCAGAAGAGACTTGACACCCAGGACTTTCATCAGAACTGGTCACATAGGCACCCCTGGCCTAGTAGGTACCAAAATTCCAGACTCCCAGAAGGAAAGCAGGTGTTCTGCATAAATGACATTGTTGGTACAAACAATTTAGGCACTATGAGCCTCTATTATCAGCTTTGGAAATGGTGGGAACCCCCTCAAAGTCCAAATTCCCTGAACCAGCCAAGGAACAAATTTGCAAGCAGGTCTTTCTAAGGACAGCAGGCCTTGGGGTGGCTATGTAGAGTGTTTTCTACAGTAAAGGTTATAGGGTTAAAAAGTAAAAATACCTCAACTGTGTCTTTTTTGTCACCCTTGTCCACTAAGTGGGGCCATGGGCTGACTTCAGTCCTCCCATGATTCATATGTTGACACCCTAAACCTCAGTGTCTCAGAATGTGACTGAGTTTGGAGATAGGCTTTTTAAAGAGGTAGTTACATTAGAATGAGGTCATCAGGGTGGACCCTAATCTGATAGGACTGGTGTCCTTATGAGAAGAGGAGATTAGGACGCAGACACACATGGGCAGGAGACTGTGTGAAACCACCCAGAGAAGACAGGCCACTATAAGCCTTAGAAGAACAGCACTGTAGACACCCTGATCTCAGGATCGTGAGGAAAATAAATTTCTGTATTTAAGCCCCACAGTCTGTGGTACTTTGTTATGGCAGCTCTAGCAAACCATCCAAGTTGGCAAAATGGAATCTGAGCTTGAATAACCCACAACAGATCATTATTTATAACTATCAATGATGCGGTCATTTTAAAATAACAGTAAATTGCGTCTTACTGGATTTCCCCCGTACTATACTCACATACTCACATGCCGTGCTGTAGCTAGAACAAGTTGAGGCAGACGGGTTCAGGGCCCCACGCAAACCCCTTCAGCCAACCCCAGAGGCCACTTCAAACAAATCCTGGATACACCCTCAGCTTCCTGGGTCTTTCTACCGCAGAACTGTGTGCAGGTGCCCATAAGTGCTGGCCACACCTGAGAGTCAATGTTCCAGAGGCGACCTTCCATTCATGACCTTCCTGTCAGAGGGGACAGAAGTTGGTGGCTTAATACCCTGATTTCCTCTTTTCAGCGACGCACTTCTGAGTGAGACTCTGAGACGTCCACACAGAGCTGAGCCCACAGTGGTAATGTGCTGCCAAATGTCCTCTTTGTTGGTGTTCCTGTCTCCCTGTGTTACCTCCCTGGCCCTCACATTTCCTCACATCATTCTCCATTAACTGCCTCTACCCTCCATGCTATGGACAGAATTGAAGAAAAAACCCAGGGTTTCTCAATGCCAAATCCAAGAACCAATTCCGTGTAATTAATTAGAAAGCATTTAACCTAAACATTTTTCCTCAAGTATGTTCGATATATTCTACCCATCCTTTCTTTCTAGACTTTACTATCAGTTGCCTCCGCTTCAGCCCCTGGTGTGTGTTTATGAACAGGGTACACTGCCTTGTGGTTAAGCATGTGAGTTTCGGAATCAGAGATTCTAGGTTCAAATCCCACATCCTCCCCTATAGAATGCCTCTCGGAATTGACAGAGAACTAGCAGCGTGGCAGCCACCGAGCAAGCACTGAATATTTGTGAGGTTCTGTTATTTACTGTGGGCAAGAGGTTCCATTCCAAGCTGCGGGAAGAGAGGGTGGGATCCTTCCAAACTGCCGTCTACCTCAGTGACTTTCTCTCTCCAGCACTGCAGGGTGAGAGGCCAAGAAAATGCTGTCCTTAAACTGTCCTCACTCTTTTCAAGTGTGCTGCAGAGAGCACACTCTGCCTCATCGTCTGCGTTCCACCTGGGTCTGCAAGTCCCAGATGCCACTTTGTAAATATCAAGTGTCTCCTAATAACAAAACTCAAAGCCCGGGAGGTCAGACGGACCCCAAGGAGCAGGCCGATGAGAACTTTCTGAACCTCTTCAGTTTGTTTATGTCCTCCAAGGTCTGCTTTTAATCTCAGCCAATGCTCATGTAAAAACTCTCTCTCCGCTGGAGATAATGATGCTTAAAAGACTCATGGCAGATTGGACTCTGTGGGTGGAGCATTCAAAAGAGCAGAGTTTTGGGGGTCAGAGAGACCCTGATGAAAATCCTGACTTTGCCTTTTAATAACTGCTTCCTCTGGTAAGTTTCGTCTCTTCCCTCAAGCTGAGATGACACTGCCCTCTTCACAAGGCTGCAGCCAGGATTTCAGATGGCGATGAAAAGGGCTTTGCTCATCAACTGGCCTAAAAGACTGTTTTTATAACAGATAAATCCCACAACTTAGTATTAGTCATATTCAATCTCTTCTACTTTAGCCCCGGAGAAATGTTGCTGAAAGGAACATCTGATTAGACATTATTTCCTTTTTTTAAATCTTTCTTTCTCTCTTTATTTCAGACTTTTAACTGATGGGAAAATGGCCACAAGTATGTTGAACAGAAAAGGAGAGAGAACAAAGGGTCTCAATAACCCACAAACTAGGCCTGCTATTCTAGCTGGGCTGAATTTTGTCCAGCATCAAGCAGACACTGAAAATGAAAAATATGCTTTATTTGTGGATGTCAGCAAAGATTTAATTAGAGGCAGCTTTAAAAACTGGGTAATCTGGGTCAAGCAATTTCATTGACACATTAAATAAGACTTACAGTTGAATATTATGCCAAAGTTAACCACTTAGAACTACCAATATGTACAAAATCTGGGTAGCTGAGACTGCTGGTATTACTGAGTATCTATTCTCTTCTTCCACAGCAAGAGAATTTTTAGCTGAGCATATGACCTCCCAGAATAATAACTACATTTCTTACCCTCTCTTGGAGATAGGTGTGGTCAAATTATTAAGTTCTGGAGAAAGAAATGTAAGAAGAAGTGGTGATGCAACATCACAGAGGTGTCCTTAAAGGGAAGCTTCTTTTCCTCCTTTCTCCTGGGTGGGTGGAATGTGGACGGGATGGCTTGTACTGGAGCCGCCACTCAATGTTCCCTGCTATTATGAATAATCACACCAGCCCCTGGACCATTTACTCAGACTTTCACATGAAAAAAAAAGAATTTCTTTTTTCCGCCACTCATTATTTTAGATTTTCTGTTGCTCACAGCTAATTTTAATCCTAATTCAGTCTGGGTGGCATGAATACACAATTGGCTGTGAAATTTTGAATTTCTTGATTTTTTTTTAATGCATCAAAATCAGGCATTAAAATGCATTGGCTTGGTTTCCTGTATTTGTTGTTGCTGCTATTAACAGAAGTCCTACTTTATAAAACAACAGGAACTGCCTTGGTTATTGTTTATATGCAATTTGCTTTGCATGTACAAAAATATCATTTATCTTGCCATTTGATACTTGGGAGATTTGGGTGTTTCATGGATCTTTATTACCAAATATTTTTTCCCTCATTGTATACAGATGCTGCTCCTGGGCTATAACCATCCTTCCTTACAAGCAAAAATCCTCCGAAGACATTTCCAGGTTTTTTACTGAGGATAGGGGTAGTGATGGATATCCCATCTCCCCGAAGTCATCAGGTAACCCAATTCTACAAACACTTTTTTTTTTTCTTTTTTTTTTTTTGCTATTTGGATCAGGGTTCCTTCTCCTCATTCCTCTCCTTTGTTTCGTTTTATTTATTTTTTGCTTTTTTTGCAACAGAAACAGAGATCTGAATTGCATTAACAGAATAGAAAAACAAAGACTACCTGTGCCTGCCTGTCTTCCCTCTCTTCCTTCCATCCTTTTTCTTTTTTTTTAAGACTCTATTGGCTTTGAGTGAAATATTCCTTTGTAAGATTAAGGAAAGAAATGAACTTTTAGGGGGAAGAGGATCCAAATTCATAAAACTTTGCATAATCTCTCAAGGGCTGGTGGGCCCCCCAGTAGTCTTTTCAGGAAACTTGCATTAAAAATTGGTGTCCTTGACTTTATTGTGGAAAGTTGGAAGCGCTCCAGTTTATAGTCAACCGCAAGCTCTAATACAATTGTCCACTCTCCCTTTGTGATTTGTCAAATACCTGAATCCCATTACTTTCCACTTCGGTTTAAATCGACTCACTTTTTGAACTTAAGCTTCACTGATATCCATGAAATCACAGACACGGTGTGCAATTTATATTTTTTTCTAATCCATGTTAAAATACATGACCATTATGTGCCCATCTGCCATTGTTTTAGGTTGAGTTGAGACTGAGACTGGAGTACCAAACCATCTATTTGAGCGGTGTTCCCAAGAAGCACCCCCGGGGGCTGAGGAAATAAGCATTTAGAGAGGAAAGTCAGTCCAGGGAGCATTATCAGGTCTGGGGTTGTGTCCCTGGGGACCTCCTGGGAGAGCTGGCGATGAGCCTCAGAGTTTTACCCACCAACTTCCCTTTGTCATTGTTTGAAGGCTGCTCCCATGGATGTGACCATTAACTCCCTACCACTGCAGGCCTGCTGGGTAGCTGGGCAAGCCCACTCCTGCAGTCTGAGTTGCAGGCATTTGCAGTAAGAAGCCATCAGCACAGTGAGGAACAGCAAGTGCCAAGGTAGTTTGCTCAGGGCACCAGCCACATCTGCTTCACCCACCTAACACATCTTGCATCCCACCATTAGGATATATGCTGCATGTTGGACAATCTTATGCAAATGACCTGAAACCAATGTTGTTTAGCATAAGAGGACAATTTGGTCAGGTGGAGTAGGCACCTAGCTACATATTATGATTTTTTAATGTCGGAAAATGTCCCCTCCACTAGTAGATTTCCTTTTGAAACTCCTCCCCCTCCACTTCTTCCTTTCTTCTGAAAGTAAGGTCTTTTTGCAGCAAATGTTATCTGGGAAGAATAAAATGTTAAGTCATTAGCAGCCAATAGAAGTCATTAGCTTAACAGATGAGATAAAGCTACAAGGCTCTAGCTAATATTTGTAATTATTTATATCACATTTGCCGTCCCCCCTGAGAGTGTAAATCCCTCAGGGACAGAAGCCAAGCCTGTTCTGTTCACGGCTGCATTCACAGAGCTTAACTTGTACCTGGTACAGAGCAGTGCTCAGTCAACATTTATTAAATGAATGGATAGAGGAATAAATAAAGAGTATGAGATATAGCAGATTCTGATGGAAAAGAGAAAAGGGGGAAGAAAAGCTTATACTTCTCTTAAACTGGCAGAAATTATAAGTGGAAGGCAGGTGGGACAGAGGAAGACATCAAAGAACTTGGTAGAGAGGTGAGTTAAATCCCGCAAAAGTCTTTACCAAAAACTTTGCCTATTTCAACTCAAACACCAAAAAAATTCAGGAAACAAAATCTTCTATCTTACCTTCATGGGACAAAACATTTCTAAATATTAGAAAATGCTGTTGGAACAACTGACATTATTTTCATTAAATGTCACAGTCTTGATTCATGTGCTACAACTTTGTGAACTCTGGAAAAGTTTTAGATGACTAAAAAATATGTGATAAATTAAATTCCTCTACTGATTCTGCCTATATATATAGGGCACTTAATCAAATCACCATATAGAGGAGGGTGGAGGAGGTCTCAGACCAGGCTTTGAATGGAAAACTCTGCAGGTGCTATTTAAAAATAGATTCCCCAATCCCATCCTAGGTCTCTGAATTGGAATCTCCAGGGTTTGGACGTGCAAATCTGTCAACCCACATTTGGGAATCCTTTCTACAGAGGATGCAGAGATGCTGCTGCTGTCATTTTCATCAGGGAGTTTGCAATCTCAAGTGGAATTTTAAGACATAGATAAAAGTAACAAAATATAAATTAAATGACAATTGTGGCAGATCACTGACATTCTCTCAGGGAGACTTCATCTGGGGAGCCAAACTTGATCCAGACCGTGACAGAAAAATAGATGCATGAAAGGGAGGCCGGGAGTGGGGGCAAGCGGATTTGAGGAAAGAATTTGATGAACTTCTAAAACTCAACAAGAAGTTTGTTTTCATTATAGCAAGATGACAGACATTGGAAGAGACCTCTGAGATGCCTGAGCTCTGTTCACAAGGAAGGGCGGGCTCTGAGGGAGAAAGAGAGCAGCACTGAGGACACGCACCGAACTCCTGGCCCAGGCTCTCCACCCCGCCTCGCTCGGCACCTCCTGTTGATCTGGCCACAGAGTTCAGAATGTGTTTCTGTTACTCCGAGGGACTGCTTGGCTCATTTCCCGGAGCACGCACTGCCATATGGGACCAGGTGTCAGGAATGGCCTCCTGGGGGCCAAGCCAACAACAGGGCCAGCTGGCAGCCTTTGCACCTCTCAACAAGGCCCTGTTTCACTCTGTCCTGTCACTCACAGAGGCTCCACGGACAACAATGTTGGGAAGGGTGAGAACACACACACACACACACACACACACACAGCCTCAGTGAATGAGTAACTGCAAAGACCCTGAGACGCTGCCCTTACCCAGGCTGGAATCGCATACCAGGGACTTTCTGCCAGAGGCTTCACATATTTGGGCTTGTGACAAACTGCACATGCTCATCCACATTCACCAGCAAGAGCCTAATGGGCCACCTCTTGAGTGGTGCCAGGCCATCCGAACACACTAGCAGGGGTCCACCAATGAGCACTTTGTGTCCTGGCCAATGAGGACTATTCTTGGATACAGAAAAGTCACTCAATGCAACTTGGTGCCTCTGATTTAAGGCATTGCTGAGGTGGCAGTGGCTGCACTTCTATAAACTGTCAAGACTCAGAGAAATTCTTAAAGTAAGACTTGTATTGAAACATAACATTGAAAAAATTGTTCATAAATTGTAAGCAAATCATGTAATCAGCCCTCAGAGCAAAGAAATAGAACAATATCAGCATCCTAGGCTAATCACCAGATCGTTTCCAGCACAATTTTACTAGGGTTACCTGTTTTTGAAATTTATCTCAATTAAATCATATTGATACATTATATTTTATCTTCAACATTTATGGTATGTGAACGGTTAACAGGAAATTGTCTGCAAGTTTAAAGAACTGAAAGAATAGAAATATAGTCAATGCCACATCGTGATGTTTCAGTCAAGGACAGACTGCATATACAAGGGTGGTTCCATAAGATTCCAATGAAGCTGAAAAATTCCTATTGCCCAGTGACGTCATAGCTTTCGTATTTAAAAACAAACAAACAGGCCAGGTGCGGTGGCTCACATCTGTAATCCCAGCACTTTGGAGTTCAAGGAGTTCAAGACCAGACTGGCCAAGACGGTGAAAATCCATCTCTACTAAAAATAAAAAAATTCGTCGGGTGTGGTGGCGTGCACCTGTAGTCCCAGCTACTCAGGAGGCTAAGGCAGAGAATTGCTTGAACCTGGAGGCAGAGGTTGCAGTGAGCCCAGATGCCACCACTGCACTCCAGCCTGGGCCACAGAGTGAGACTCTGTCTCAAAAAAAAAAAAAAGTTAACTGTAAAACAGCCCCAGGCAGGTTCTTCAGGAGGTATTCTGGAAGAAAGCATTGTTATCACAGGAGATGACAGCTCCATGCGTGTTATTGCCCCTGAAGGTTTTCTGTTGGCATACGATGTGGAGGTGAAAGACAGTAATACTGGTGATCCCTACCCTGTGTAGGTCTAGGCTAATGTGTGTGTTTGTGTCTTCTTTCTTAACAAAGAAGTTGAAAAAGTGAAAACATATTAATAGAAAAAAAGCTTACAGAATAAGCATATAAAGAAAGAAAATATTCTTGGACAGCTGCACAATGTGTTTGGGTTTTACACTAAGTGTTCTTGCAAAAAAGTCCAAAAATTTAAAGTTTATAAAGTAAAAAAGTTAGGCTGGTCACAGTGGCTCACGCCTGTAATCCCAGCGCTTCGGAAGGCCAAGGCAGGCCGATCACAAGGTCAGGAGATCGAGACCAGCCTGGCCAACATGGTGAAAACCCGTCTCTACTAAAAATACAAAAAGTTAGCCGGGCATGGGGGCACCCACCTGTAGTCCCAGCTATTCAGCAGGCTGAGACAGGAGAATTGCTTGAACCCAGCAGGCGGAGGTTGCAGTGAGCCATGGTGGCGCCACTGCACTCCAGCCTGGGCAGCAGAGCGAGGCTCCATCTAAAAAAAAAAAAAAAAGTAAAAGTTACAGCAAACTAACATTAACTTATTATTAAAGAAAAATATTTGTTATAAATTTAGTGTAGCCTAAGTGTACAGTATTCATATAGTCTACAGTAATGTGCAGTCATGCCCTAGGCCTTCACATTCACTCCCCACCCACTCACTGACTCACCCAGAGCAACTTTCAGCCCTGCAAGCCTCATGCACGATAACTGCCTTATACTGGTGTACCATTTTTCATCTTTTATACCATCCACATTTTTAGTGTGTCCCTTCAATATTTAGATATACAAATACTTAACCATTGAGTTACAAGTGCCGGTAGTATTCGGTACATCACATGCTGTACAGGTTTGCAGCCTAGGAGCTTAGGGGTAGAGTAGGCTCTACCAGCTTGCTAGGTTTGTGTGAGTTCATTCTATGATGTTCCTAAACAACAAAATTGCCTGACTATGTATCATATATCCCCACCATGAAGTGACATATGACTATATTTAACAACAGAGTTTATTCTAGGGTAGGCTAAGAGAGCTGTTTGGCTCAGACCTCACTGTCAGGGAGAATCTTAAATTTAGATATTTGACATCATCTCCAAATGATGTTAATGTACCTTTAGATAGACACACTGACAGGGCTGGAACATTAGGCACATCATACAATTTTAAAGCCCTGTTCCATTTCTGGACTACAGCTTCTATCATGAATTATTATTGTAAAGAAATCTTACTATTGTCTGATGAATTCAAAATTACATTACCTTGAATTTTTATGTTAAAAGCACTTACTATTCAAATGCAAATAAAGTATATTACATATACACTGCTATTTTGGTAACCTAGCATTGGCTTTCTCCAATTTTTTTATTTTTTGAGATGGAGTCTCACTCTGTCACCAGGCTGGAGTGCAGTGGCACAATCTGGGCTCACTGCAACATCTGCCTCCCAGATTCAAGCGATTTTCCTGCCTCAGCCTCCTGAGTAGCTGGGATTACAGGCATCCACCACCACGCCCAGCTAATTTTTGCATTTTTGGTAGAGACGGGGTTTCACCATGTTGGTCAGGATGGTCTTGATCTCCTAACCTTGTGATCCGCCCGCCTCGGCTTCCCAAAGTGCTGGGATTACAGGCATGAGCCACTGTGCTCGGCCAGCTTTCTCCATTTTTAATGTATCAAAGTCTCAAAAAATTAGAAGTGGCCCAGGCTTCACTTAACTTCTGAAAAAAGGCCCTGCTTAGTGATATCCCCGTAGGTTCTGTTGCCAGGCTCAGGGGAAGGGCATGTGCTACCAGCAGAGCCCCTGAAGATGGAGAAATAAGGACGCTGGCTGGGAAGGAAGTGATCCCGTCCCCTTGCTAACAAGTCCCTGCCGGTGAGAAGTCACTTTGTAGTCCTTTATTTTTTTTCATGACTATTATAAAAATAAGCTCCTATAGTACTTGGAAAGATACTTACAAATCTTCTTACTTTTAATTTAATGGGTCATCAGACTTTCATATTGGCTAAATACCCTTTATGCCTTCAATTTTTGTCCACGTCTCATTGATGTCTAGATATGTAACTGCACTTCCCTTCTGAAGTGTCACACCATGACGCCACCACCTCTGGGGTGTATTTCTCAGTGTGAATTCTTTAGATCACCTCCTCCAGAGGGTCCCAGGATGCACATTCCTGACTTACCCCATTTCTCCTGAAGCAGAACCTCTAAAGACGCGTCCAGGAATATGCATCTTAGGCCCAGCACCTACAGCTTCTGCATCACGATATGTTCCGCCTTTTAAGTCAGCGGTCCCCAACTTTTTTGACACGAGGGGCCAGTTTCGTGGAAGACAATTTTTCCATGTACAGGCTTTGGGTGGTTTTGGGACGAAACTATTCTACCTTGGATCATCAAGCTTTCCATTCTCATAAGCAGCGCGCAGCCTAAATGCCTCGCTTGCACGTTCGCAATAGGGTCTGTGCTCCCATGAGAATCTAACGCTGTTGCTGATCTGACAGGAGGCGCCATTCACCTCCTGCTATGTGGCTGGCTTCCTGACCGGCCACAGACTGGTACCTATGGGTCCATACCCTGGAGGTTGGGGACCCCTATTTTAAGGTACTGTCTAGATTTCTGCCTTTCTAAAAATACTAATTAACATGCTTTAGTAGCATGAGTCCCCAGTCTCCTTGCAGATCCACTGTTGATAGGAAGACCGCATTGGAGCTAATAATGCTCAGAGAAGCAGTTGCATGTGAGAGTTAACAGCCTGATGCCCTGTTTAAGATCCAGCTCAGTTACTTCCTGGCAGCGTGTCCTGGAAACTGACCTCTCTAAGCCTCAGTTTCTCATTTGTAAAATGGGAAAATGGCAACACTGCTGTGGTTTGGGTGTCTGTCCCTTGCAAACTTCAGGTTGAAATTTGATCCCCAGTGTTGGAGGTGGGGCCTAACGGGAGGTGTTCGAGTCACAAGGGCGGATCCTACATGAATAGATTAATGTCCTCCCTCTTTGGTGAGTTTTCACCCCGCTATTAATAGTTCTTGCAGAGCTTGTTATTAAAAAGGGCTAGGTACCTCCTCCCGTTTCTCTTGTTTCCACTCTCTCCATGTGATCTCTGTACACACCGGCTCCCTTTTGCCTTCCGCCATGAGTGGAAGCAGTCAGAGGCCCTCACCAGAGGCAGATGCCAATCCTGAACTTTTCAGCCATCAGAATAATGAGCCAAATAAACCCTTTCTCTTTAAAAATTATCTAGCCTCAGATATTCCTCTATAGTAACACAAAACAGACTAAGACAAATACCTCATTGTCCTTGTGAGAATTAAATTAACATTCAAGGTGTGCCTGACACACCATAAACACTCAATAAGTAGGCCCTATTCTAATCATTATGACTGCTTCCAAGTTAAGCTTTTAAAGTAAATATTAAAACTACACAGTAGCACCTGATGTTCAAGCAATGTAACCAGATTTTAAAGTTTAATTAAAAATGAAATGGTAGCTGGTGAAGTAGCTCACACCTGTAACCCTAGCACTCTGGGGGGCCAAGGTGGGCAGATCACCTGAGGTCAGGAGTTCAAGACCAGCCTAGCCAACATGGTGAAACCCTGTCTCTACCAAAAGTACAAAAAAAAATTAGCCAGGCGTGGTGGCACATGTGTGTAATCCCAGCTACATGGGAGGCTGAGGTAGGAGAATTGCTTGAACCCAAAAGGCAGAGGCTACAGTGAGTCAAGATCATGTCATTGCACTCCAGCCTGGGAGGCAAGAGCCAAATTTCATCTCAAAAAAAAAAAAAAAGAAAGAAAAGGAAAGAAATGATAACATCCAAAGGTTACACACGTGTAAGCTAACACTTGTCTATACTGCTCCTGGGACATCTACCAGGATACTCCAGGAAAACAACTTGGCCATAGGTAGCAAGCACCTTCCAAGTTGTTTTCCTGGGTATAGGTCTCACACATACATTGTTAAATTGACCCATGGGAATGTCATAATTTTGATGCTACTATGTCACTTTTATTCAATTTCTAATTGTTCATTTTTAGAGAAAAAGTACAATTGATTTTTGTATATTGACCCCATATCTTAAAATCTTGCTAAATTCACATACTGTTTAGTCACTTTTTGGAAGATTAGGATTTTCTTAATATTTGTCATCTTCAAATAAAGACAGTTTGGCTTCTTCCTTTCTGATATGTATGACTTTTACTTCTTTTTCTGGACTTTTAACACTGGCTAGGACCTCCAGTACCATGTCAAATAGAAATAGTGACTGACAGTATCCTTGCCCTGTTTTCATTCTCACAGAGAAAGTGTTCAGTCTTTCACTATTAAGTATGATGTTCGCTGTAGGCTTTTGTATATGCAGATTATCAGGGTGAGGAAACACTACTGTATTCATAATTTCTTGAGAGTTTCTTTTTCATGAATGGGTGTTGAATTTTGTCAAGTTTTCTTCCCTCATCAGTTGTGATGTAATATGGCAAGTTATATTGTTTCATTTCCAAAGGTTAAACCAACCTTATATTCCTGGGATAAATTCACTTCATCATAAGGCATTATTCTTTTCATGCATTGGTGGATTAGTCTTGCCAATATTGTGAAGATTTTTGCATCTATGTTCATACAGGAGAAAATGTGTTTTTATTTTCCAATGTTTTAGAGCTCACATTTTTCTAGCCCTAAGGTATTACAGGATAGAGAGCAAATTGGCGAATATCAAATTGCATTTTCTCTGTCAATATCGTCACCGCATGATGCTGGCCATCTGCTCAGCTTCTGGGGAGACCTCAGAAAACGTACAATCATGGCCGAAGGTGAAGGGGAAGCAGGCTCATCTTACATGTCTGGAGCAGAAGGAAGAAAGAGTGGGGAGGTGCTGCATACTTTTAAACAACCAGAGTTTGTGAGAACTTGCTCGCTATACAGCATCAAGGGGATGGTGCTAAACCATTTATGAGAACTCCACTCCCATGACCCCAGTCACCTCCTACAAGCCACTCCTCCAACACTGGGAATTACAATTGAACATGAGATTTGTGTGGGGACATAGGTCCAAACCATATCAGTCATTTAATCACAGTCAGCAATGCACAGGATCTTACTCGTGACTGTTTTACTCATTATAACAGTACAATAAATAGACATCTAGTTGGTAACTTTGCCAATTAGGCATCCCTTACTTATAAATGCATACATTTTCTGTGTTTTATTTCCAAAAGCTGTAAGTGCTAGCTTATACCATGTTTTATGCCCTGACAAAGTTTTTATATTTAAAAAAATTAATGCCAACAGTGCTTTGTTCTCTACGGTAAGTAAAAAAGTTAAATATACTAAAGGAAATACAAATCATGAATAAACATTTATGTTAAAATTTTTAACCATGCATGGTGGCTCATGCCTGTAATTCCAGCATTTTGAGACGCCAAGGTGGTCAGGTCGCTTGAGACCAGGAGTTCAAGACCATGGTGAAACCCATCTCTACTAAAAAGGCAAAAATTAGCCAGGTGTGGTGGCACATGCCTGTGATCCCAGCTACTCAGGAGATTGAGGCACGAGAATTGCTTACATCCAGGAAATGAAGGTTGCAGTGAGCTGAGATCACGCCATTGCACTCTAGCCTGGGCAACACGGTGAGATTCCATCTCAAAAAAAAATTATATAGTAATTTAATATAATATTGGTCACGATAACACTATGCAGCTTAGAAAGCAGTTTTGCATGCACTACCTTATTTGAGTCTTATTATAAGCTATATTCAGTATTATTATCCCATTTTGCAAGTGAAAAACTAAGACTCAGATAGTTTGCAGATCTTTCTTAATGGCCATTCAGCTAGTAAGAATTAGAGCATTTGGAAACAGAAAATAATTTTTATATACATATAAACAATAAATTAACAAATTTATAAATTCTCTGTAGTTCAATTGCAAAGTCTGATTTTTGGCTTAAGTCAATTTTTATAGCTTGAAAACAAGTGTTTTAACATTTTAAAAAATAAACATTCACTGTGCTTTGCTTCCTGTATAAGATGATGACGTATTCAACTATGCTTAAGGAACTACAGACACAATATTCTTTTTGGCAGCCATTAATTGTTCTAATAAAGACAGAATAAATTAGTTCAAACAAACAATAGGAGAGTGAGCAGTGCTTGAATCATCATGAATATTGTAATTAATCGTCTTCAATATGTTCGTTAGCCCTAATTTGGTCTTTAGAACATAGCTCCTCACAAACTGCACTTTCTGGTCTTAAATTACATGTTTCTGATTCTGTGAGCTATTTGATCTTCAGAGTACACAGCCACTTATTTCTTTAGACTCTCCTTGGAAACTCCACTCAGATACTGACAGAGTCATCCCTTTGTCTGTTTGGAGCCAAACCACAGGCTGCCAGAGCTCCTGTGTGCTCCCCTAGTCATCATTCCCAGACCCCATTCTAGAATTTCTCAAGCGGCTGTGGTTTTTAAACTTGCATGTACATCAGAGCCACCCAGAAGGCCGTTAAAACACAGCTTGCTGGGCCCCGCCCACAGGATTTCCAATTCAGGCCTGAGGTGGGGCCCGAGAATGTGCATTTCTTACAAGGCTCCAGGTGGCTCTGATACTGCTGGTCCCCTGACCACACTTTGAGAGGCTCTTAACTAGACAGATGATTGGGCCTTTAATTTTCAGCTTCCTTATGTTTCCCCAGAAGAACAGAAAAAATGGGGACGTTTTCAGGAAAGGTGTTAGTTAAAAGCTAGTCCTAGAAAAGGTTGGTTCTTTGCTCTGTAGACCCATAGCTGAAGAACTACAAGATTACAGCAGGGCCTTGCCTCTATGAATTTTGTATCATTTTTATTTGAATATCTTAATGTGAAATATCTTTTAAAGAGACAATATTAAGAACATCTTTTTTTTGTTTTGCCAGATGAAAGAATACACACACACACACACACACACACACACACACACAAATATAATATGTCAACAGTACTGATCTTTTAGAAGTAGAATTGTGAATAATGTATTTTTCTGTTTGCTATTGGCATTTCTGGTCTTTACTTGTTAAAACAAACATAGTTGACTTATGTCATACAAAAATGCAGCTGGTAAAAATCAAATGAGTAAGGCAGGGCACGGTACCTCACACCTGCAATCCCAGCACTTTGGGAGGCCAAGGCGGGCAGATCACCTGAGGTTGGGAGTTGGAGACCAGTCTGACCAACACGGAGAAACCCAGGTGCGGTGGTGCATGCCTGTAATTCCAGCTACTTGGGAGGCTAAGGCAGGACAATTGCTTGAACCTAAAAGGTAGAGGTTTCAGTGAGCCACCACTGCACTCCAGGGTGGGGGACAAGAGTGAAACTTTGTCTCAAAAAAAAAATCAAATGAGTAAATGGTTTTCCCAGGTATTTTAATAGGGGCATAGGAATAATCAAAATTTCTTCTCTTTTCTCTACAAGCTAAGACATTGAAAAATGTATCTTTTTTTTCTTTTTTTTGAGACAGAGTCTTGCTCTGTCGCCAGATGCAAGGCTGGAGTGCAGTGGCGCAATCTCGGCTCACTGCAACCTCTGCCTCCTGGGTTCAAGCAATTCTCCTGCCTCAGCCTCCCAAGTAGCTGGGACTACCGGCGCCCGCCACCATGCCCAGCTGATTTTTATATTTTTTTAGTAGAGACAGGGTCACCATGTTGGCCAGGACGGTCTCGATCTCTTGACCTCCTGATCCGCCCGCCTTGGCCTCCCAAAGTGCTGGGATTACAGGTGTGAGCCACCGCACCCAGCCAAGAATGTATCTTTTTTTTTTTTTTTTAACAAGATTTAAGACCTACCTTCTTCCTGACTCTCTACATTATAATTATAGTTCACACTTGGAGCCCATTGGTAAATCAAGAAGTAAAATGGCAAAGTCAGAGACTTCTCTGGTCTCCTCTCTGGTCTATATCCAGACTAACATGGCCTCCCAACCAACATGCCAGGCAATGCTGGTCCCTTCATCCCTTTTTCCCACACCCTCTCTTGGAGCTAGAAGTGGTGGAAAACTTGTGTGTGTGATGTCTTCGGAATCTGCTATGCACTGAGGAAGAGCATGGCCCTCCATTGAGCCCATCTTCATTCAGAATCTCAAAGAAAAGTTTATCCCATCAATTCATACATTTCCCCCAATTACCATAAGCACAGACAAGGTTGCTCAGAAAAATATCCAAGATAACCTCAGCTTATGAGTAAGAAACAAATTTTTGTCTACTTGCATTTTCATATGTATTAGGGAATATTTCATAAAATGAAAAACAACAAAAGCTAATTTTTGCCACATTCTGCTTCCTTGTCTATACAAAACAATATTGTTTTTTCTTTTTTACACCTACTAATTGTAAAGCCTTTGTTTTCTTTTCCTTCTCGGACTTTTAAAATTGCAAAACACACTATTGAGTTGAAAATTAAGGAAAAGCTTTGATATTTCACATGCCACTATTTTTTCCTCCTGACTGATTCCCTTTAAAAATTCAGATAGCAAAGATGCTTTTTCTCTGGCTTCAACAGGCACGTAGATCTGAACTGTGGAACAGCGGAAAGTCACATCTCTTTATTATTGTTAATTCACTGCCAAATTAAAATGCATGCAGCCTCTTCTTCTTACCACACAAATTGTGCCTTGTACAAGATGATAATTCTATTTTGTAGAATAAAAACATCATCCGAAGACAAGGTTTTTCTTAATGACCTAAAATATGTATTTTCTCTGAAAAGAGGAAGAAATTTAAAAGGCATTGACAACATGATGTTTTTCCAGGAGATAGTAATTAGAAATGAATTAGAGCTTCCGAAGATGGCCCCTGTTTACCTCTTATGCTAACTACAGCCCATGCTTATGAGCCTTCATTATTTGAGAGTCATCTCTCAACCATATCCTACAAATGAATGTGATTTATAGCTTTAGCTCAACTGGGATTTGAGATATGTGGGTGAGTTGTTTTGGCTGTTATTTTTCGAATCTGAAGAGGGACAGTTTCATTCTATCTAAACCAATTTCAGCATTAAAAAAAAAACCCAGCAGCTCCACTCTGCATGCTCTCCTATTGTCCCTTTTAAAGCTATTTACGTATTATTCCGAGAACTCTCAAGCAAACTCACTGAGACGCCAATGTTCATCTCTGTAATTTTGAACAGAACTCATTCCTGGAAGCTTTTTACTCTGGGTATTGTAGTTCGTCCAAATGGAGAAAGCAATTTATGGAAATAAACATATGTAAAAAAAATCTGAGACAATAAGAGCACAACCTTCTGGAAGGTCTTGTTCCCTCGATTATCCCTGAGGGATTTAGTCTCTCCCTCCATACTCTCATATGTTCTTTTGTAACCCTCAGTCCACCCAACCTCAACCATCCAACCCCAACAAAGGAGCATGAAAAGAGATGGGGAGAGTTGAAACTTAGGAGATGCCATAGTCCAGCTGGGCCTATCTGGTAGAAAAAAAGGAAAAAGGAAAGCCCTCCTGGCTCCAACCCTGAAAACTCCAGCAGTGGCAGGAAAACTGAACGCCATGTGCTGGAAAGAAGACAAAAATAAAAGTCAACCAAATGGAACAGAAAGGTACATAGCTGGGAAGTAGGGAATGGAAAGGGCAACTTGAAGAGAATGATAGGTAAGACCTTGGGGAGGGAAGTGTATGGGAAGGTAAGGAAATACAACCTGTGAGGGAGGAGGGAAACACAAACTAGACCAGCAAGGCAGCTGGGGGAATCCATTGAAAAGGCACAGTGCTCACCAGACATCCCCAGTGGCACTCATTATTGCTTACTAGAGTATCAGCTTATTGAGTTACGTGTTTATTATATTGTTTTTTCTAAGATGTAATACATCATAAGAAGCTGTCCTTCAACAGCCAGCTTGAAATAATTTTAAGCATTCAATTATCTAGAAAATTCACTTTTCCATGACCCAATCCATCTCTAGTTAATTTTATAATTTCACTTTTTACAGTAGAAGTTTTCTTGATATAGTTGCAAATCTGCAAATAAAGAAGGCTCTCTATTTTCTTAGAAAAACATCCAGACTGGTGCCCACAGCACACTGAATCTACGTGGTTCCAACCAGTGGAGTTTTACATTTACCAAGGATTGGTCATATGGACCTATTTATGCCAGTACTATTGTAAGTAATTATGTTATCAAATTACAAATATGTATGTATTTTTAAATGAAAATTGGTGCAAAAGGAAAACGTTCTCACGTAAACTAAATCGAATGCCTTAAAAAAATTAAGTTGCTATTTTTTAAATTAGAAAAAGAATTCACAAGAATCTAGTAAGATTATGCAGTTTGTTTTCTTAGTGTCTTTTTTTTTTTCTTTTTTTTTTTTTTTTTGAGATGGAGTCCCATTCTGTCACCCAAGCTGGAGCGCAGTGGTACGATCTCAGCTCACTGCAACTTCCGACTCCCAGGTTCAAGCAATTCTCTTGCCTCAGCCTCCCAAGTAGCTGAGATTACAGGTGGCCACCACAACGCCCAGGTAATTTTTTTGTATTTTTAATAGAGACAGGGTTTCACCATGTTGGCCAGGATGGTCTTGAACTCCTGACCTCAGGTGATGCGCCCGCCTCGGCCTCCCAAAGTGCTGGGATTACAGGTGTGAGTCACCGCACCCAGCCTTCTTGGTGTCTTTAAACTCTCTATTGTAAAGAAACAAAATGAGGAAATCGTAGACAATGTAGGGGAATTTCCAATCCACAGATCCAAATTCAAAGCAAAAGCCTTGATCTTACATCAAAAAACTGGTAAATTGCCATTTATTTATGCATTTTATGTTAACTTATTTTTGGCAAGTATAGATCATTCCATGACAGCCAAATTGAACCATCTTTTTTCATTTATTGGTCCCAGTGGCTCAGAGAAAAGAACTTCCACTATTATTTATTTTTAAACTCTGTGAATACATGTATTCGCTCCACCCCACAAACAACTTTTAACCTTCAAAATGCACAATGGTACTGGTAAACTTCTTCACGTTTTATGCATAGAATGGAATTTTCCTTGTCTGATCATGTGCTGAGGAATCTTTTTGTCCTTATGGTGAAATGTGTTTTTTGTTGGCAGTCCTGAAAGTGAAGCTACTCCTGTGTTTTTTGCACAGGTGGGATTCCACTTTATTTTTATTTATTTATTTATTTATTTATTTGAGATGGAGTCTCACTCTTGTCGCCCAGGCTGGAGAGCAGTGGCACCATCTTGGCTCACTACTGCAACCTCCGCCTCCCGGGTTAAAGCAATTCTCCTTCCTCAGCTTCCCGATAGCTGGAACTACAGGCATGCACCACTACACCAAGCTAATTTATTGTATTTTTAGTAGAGAGGGGGTTTCACCATGTTGGTCAAACTGGTCTCGAACTCCTGACCTCAGGTGATCCACCCGCCTTGGCCTCCCAAAGTGCTGGAATTATAGGCATGAGCCCCTGCACCTGGCTGGGATTCCATTTTAAATGGCTTCATGCCCTTCTGTCACCAAAATCTGCTTATCTTGAGGCTGTCTCAGGGCAGAGATGGTGGTTTTCCTTTAGCTCTTGGGTTTTCTTTGCAGATGTGTAGGTTAGAGGAAGGGAGGAGTGTGTGCCCCACTACTACCCTGCGCCCAGGTTCCTCTCTCTCCCAAGTACCTCTCAAGATCACTTTGCCTTTGGAATGGCCATCCTTTGCTTGGTTTGGTTTCTAAAGTGAACTTACAAGTTCTTTGCAAACATTCCAAGCTTCATCCAAACCAGGCATGAAAAGATTTGAAATGATTCTTTTCCTGGCACAGTTCTTTGATTTTACCCCTGTCCATAAGTAAGGGAATAATAAACTTGAAAAAGATGTAAATTGCTGTCGTGGGCGTTCTGCAGCAATTTTCATTCACTCAGAAGTAAGATTAAATAAAAGACCTTCAAAATATAATGCATTTCTGTTTATCTCGTGATGCAGCATAAAAACATCTAAGAGAAGAAGGGCAGAAAATAGAAAGAAATCTGCAGCTAATTATGTAAGAGCCATATTCTCCATTAGGTAGAAGTCTGACCACCAAAGTATTAAATGAAACTACCGGGCAGTGGCTTCTCTTGTGAACTGGACACCACTTAGATCATTTTTTAAACAGCCTCCTCCTCTGTGTAAAATTATTTTCTGTAATAATTACTATTTTCTGGAGTTGGCTAGTTTTAATTTTTAAAAATATTTTTAAATTTTAAAGATATTATTAAAATTCCATAAAATATTTCATGTACGAAATAAAATTTGCATTTGCCAAACAAAAACATTATACCTCTCAGTTCACCACTCCATTTCACTGTTTAAAGTGTAAGTGCAAATAAAAATTCTGTGATGTGTGAAATGAATTTCTGTAAAGGATGCCTTAACCTACATTTTAATAGAAGTGAATAGAAATCTGTTTGCTATGCTTAAGCGTGGGCAACAAACTTTCCCACCAAAAATGGGCATTTTTCCATACAAATGCTTTTACTCAAAAGTAGTTGAAGTTGTAAATATATCTGCCCCACAAGGGATAAGCATATGGCTACCTCAGTCAACATTAACTGCTGCAATTGTTTGGAACTTAGTGCAACAAATCGTGTGTGTTTGTGTATGTAGGAGTATTTTATCTTTGACATTGTTTGTAATTGCCAGCATATGGTGATAATGAAAAGCAGACCAAATCTTTGTTGATTTTGTATTGTTTTTAAATTCTTCATAAACCATGTGCCTGCTCATTGTCAGTACCTGGGGCAAAGTGCTCCGACAGCTCTGCCCCTTTGTATGACCCTACCACCAGGCAAGGGCACAACCCTAATCTGAGGTTATACAAGGAAGCTGCCGGACACAAGGATTTCACTTGGATTTCACTTCCGGCTGAATCTAGACATAGAAATCAGTAGGGTAGCTCACCTGCAGAATATCAGCAGAACTGGTTAAGTGTTTGCTGGATGAGTTTTTTTAAATGATATGCAAACAAGTCCAGTACTTTTAGAGGATGACAGTTTTTTTTTTTAATGAGATTCTAATTCTCACATCTTGATTAAATGAAACATGCTGTTTCCAGGCCTTCACTTTTCATTCTGGATTGTAAATATTTGCTGAGTGAACAAACAAATAAATGTTTGGGTGAGTCCATGAGAGGAGAGCTACTATGTATACATCTATTTGAACTCACATCTCTCAATTTGCTAAAAGAAATGGTAATAGGATTCTCTATTCCAGAGGGTACTCCAGAAACAAACAGATCAACTGAATGGGCAACCAAAATCTCACAACCAACAAATTTCAAGTCCAGACCAGGAATTGTGTACATGATATTCCGAACACGGAAAGACGTCCCAAGTCTAGGATGGCCAACTTTTCAGTAAATGCCAGAGAATGACAAACAGCACCGTATCTTCTCCTACAGCTCTCTTTGCTGCCATAAGGAAGAGGGCCAAGAAGCAGAGAGAAAGTAACTGAGCCTTCGCCTTGGGAAGTGCCATGTTAGCCATGAAGACTTAATGCTTCAGATATGTCCTGTGTTCTTTTGAGGAAGGAGAGCCAGGCTTCTAGAATCACCTCCCCCTCAACTTCCACACTGCATTTCAATAGAAGAAAAGGCTGGCTGACTGGCGCCTCCTAAATCCCCTTCCTGTAGATGGCAGGCTTGGTATTGGGGAAACTCTCCATAAGACACTGTTTTTACTTAAAACAAGATCAAACCTCCATCCGGAGACCAGAACCTTTTCACTTGTGATTCCTAAAACTGTAAACCTGAAACCCTTTCATATGTGATTTCTAAAACTATAAACCCAGAACCCTTTCATATGTGATTCCTAAAACTGTAAACCCGAGACCCTTTCATATGTGATTTCTAAAACTGTAAAGAAATCTTTTCACATGTGAGTCCTAAAGCTGTAAATCCAAAGCCCTTTCACTTGTGATTTCTAAGGCTGTAAACCTAAGATTCTTCTACATGTAATATCTAGAGTGCAAGCTTATACAAAGGCGGAAACTTCCTTTGTTGGATGAGCTGGGTAATTTGGAACCATCACCTGGCTCCTGGCTGTAATAATAATAATAATAATATCAATAATAATAATAAACTCTTTCCTTCCCCATTGGGTGTTGGAGAGCTCTGTTTCCCACGGCCGCTCCTGCTACACTTTCATTTGACCATAAACCCTAGCTAACCCTGGATCATTTGCAATCAGCAAGAGCAAGCATCTGAACCTAGAATCAGACAAAAGAACCCATTCCAAACATTTTTCTCTGCTGCTGTCAGAATACAGGAATTTTCTCCTTTTTATTCGAATTCTCCCACTAGCAGAGAATAAAGCTTTTTCATTTCTTACCTTTCTTCAGCTGATCTAACTCTAAGACCCTTTACAAAAGGAAGGAAATTGAGAAGAAACTTACTTCAGAAGAAACCTTACTTCATTAAAAAAAAAAAACAGACATACACACACACAAAAGTAATAAACTCCAAAGGTTTCTTTTCTTTTTGGAATGCGTGTGTTTCCTTATGTTTGTTAGTGTGGATGCACAGGAATTCATCAAATTATTCTCTATAATGTTTTTAATGTTTTAAGTGTTTGATAATAAAAAATTCTGCTCCTTGTAATACATTCAAGCAAAATGAGTTTTTAAAAAGTCAACAAAAAAAATCTTACCATTCAGAAAAAACTAACATTTGGAGAGTATTATTCTGTGTGTGTTCGTGTGTGTGCGTGTGTGTGTGTGTGTGTGTGTGTGTGTGTTAGTAGAAGAAAGTATGAATGCCTAAATGGACATAATTTCACACAAATGAAGTCATAATAGAGATAACATTTATTTATTCATTCATTTATTTATTTTTGGAGACAGAGTTTTACTCTGCCACCCAGGCTGGAGTACAGTTGCATGATCTGGAGGCTCACTGTAACCTTTGCCTGGTGGGTTCCAGTAATTCTCATGCCTCAGCCTCCCAAGCAGCTAGGATTACAAGCACACAGCACCATGCCTGGCCAATTTTTGTATTTTTAGTAGAGACAGGGTTTCACCATGTTTCCCAGGCTGATCTTAAACTCCTGGCCTCAAGCAATTCACCCATCTCAGCCTCTCGAAGTGCTGAGAGTATAGGTGTGAGCCACTGCACCTGGCCTAGATGCTATTTATTTAAAATATTAACTTAAAATTTTCTTCAATTAAACAGGAAAAAAATTAAGTTAAAACTGAAGGAGATATTTTTAACCAAAAGGAAAATTATTTACTAAAAGCTTAAAGGGAAAAAAACACAAAAAAACTCTAATACATTAGAAGCTTCATTTTTTTTAAAAAAAAGTGAATCCCATAGAAAATACCAATTGCCTCGGCAATGAGTGTTAAAAAAATGATTACTCTTACACTTCCCATTTCTCAATTTTTGTTTGAGACTATTTCTCTATGATCAAGATTATAACATTTATGTCCACCTCTATAACCATAATTCCCATATTTGTTTAAGGTGAGTTCTGTGATTAAACGGATTCCAAGTTCACCAGGCCCTTCACTATGGCTGTTCTTTTTGCTGGGTTCCCATATTTACATCTTCAATAGCTAGATTTCCTCATCACATACTTTTTCAAGTAGGACTCGGTTTTTTATCTCTGAAAAAATCTTTGGCCATTACACTTGAATGAAAACTTGCCTCAGTATAACATTTTGGAGGTTCACATTCTTTCTTAGATATTACAACAGATTTTTTTTCTGGAATGTCGTGTTGCTGTGCAGACATCTCTGGCCTGATTTTTCTCTTCGTTGTAAATGACTTGCATTTTTTACCCGGATGCAGGAGCAATTTCCTCTCCATTCTTGAAGCAGGTAACTAAGACATAGTTGAATGTCGGACACTCTGTAGCCATTTTTATTTGAACCTTGTTCAGTAAACTTTCTTCTTATATCTTTAAGGAGTTTGCACACTTCATTTGTTGGGCTGTGTCTTCTAAGACCACCGATTATTCTTACATGTTTGATTTTCTTTGTCTGCTTTCTATATGTATCTAATTTCTCCTAAATGTTTCACTCTTGTTTTCCTCTGCAAGCACTGTGATTATTTCAGGCTGGTTTTCTGTCAGTAATTCAGTTTACTGCCATATCTGTTCCATTCCCCGATACATCAGAAAGAAGTGTCAGGTCTATAATAGTATTGATTTGTTCTTCAGTTTGCTTCTTTAGATTTTCCATCACTTTTCTTCTTCCTGTTCTGGCGTTCCATGATCTCATTTCCAAGTTCTGGTTTTGTGGAATTTGTGATCTTATTAAGTTCTTTTATTGAATAAAGCTCTCTATTCTGTGAGTTACGGTTTCTTACAAACTGGATTCTCTGTGTTTTCAATGTTATATTCCTTTCTTCCTCTCTTATTTTGGAGGGAGCATGGTATGTTTGCCCATTGCTTGCTCTGATGTGGTGTGAGAGAATTCTCATTGACTCTCTTACCATTGTATTGGAGGCCACATTGTGGTTCACTTCTGAGCTAGAGTTTGAGGAGACTGTGTCCATGTTTCTGTTACCCGCTCTTCTGGGAGTGGAGGTGAATGGCCAGCTGTGTTTATGTGCAACATTTTTTGAAGGATCTGAATTATTTTCTCTCGTCCAACATTCAATTTGATATACAGTCCCAGGCCTTTTTCTGCCTATGTGGGGACATGTCCTATTTCCATAGGGGAATTCCTTCTGTTTCAGACGGATTTCTGGTTTGGCATGGAGCATTAGAACCTAGACTCTTGTCAGAGAGAATCAGCCCCTGTTCTTGACATCCCCCATTTCATTGACATATCTCTCCTAAGTAACAAGTCCTGTTCTTCCAATCCAAAGAGGGAACATAATAAGCTATTTATGATTTGGGGGCTTGGTAGTTAATAGTTGAATGAGGAGGTGACAGAAGAGGTTAGAGAGTAGAACCTTACTTAGGGTTTTCCAAGCACCTTTCCCTCAACACACACATATTCATATCTGCTCTTACTCCCTTAGAGAGCCTGGTACGTATAAATTCCCCTGGCGGCTGGGCACGGTGGCTCACCCCTGTTATCCCGGCACTTTGAGAGGCCAGGGCAGGCAGATCACCTGAGGTCAGGAGTTCAAGACCAGCCTGGCCAATATGGTGAAGTCCCGTCTCTAATAAAAATACAAAAATTAGTCGGGCATGGTGGCAGTCACTTGTAATCCCAGCTACTTGGGAGGCTAAGGCAGGAGAATTGCTTGAACCTGGGAAGCAGAGGTTGCAGTGAGCTGAGATCATGCCACTGCACTCCAGCCTGGGTGACAGAGTAAGACTCCCTCTCAGAAAAAAAAAAAAAAATCCCCTGGCCTGCTTGTTCAGAGCCTTCAGTCAAATCCTTCCTCTCCAAATTGAGCAGTACCCCTGGGAATAAGAATTTTAAATATTTTACTGAGACATCTGCTTTGAGGGATGTGGACAGAGTTAATAATTAAACTACTCAGAACCTACATTCCTACTGTGTCAGGGTTCCCAAGGCCACCCCCAAGTTCAATGACTTGCTTAAAGGACTCACAGGACCCAGCATATATTTGTACTCATGGCTAAGATTTATTACAGCAAAATCAGCAAAGGGAAAAGTCTCATGGATGAAGTCTAGAGGAAACCAGGAGCAAGCTTCTAAGAACCGTCTCCTGGTGGCATTGCACATGCTTATTTCTTCCAGCAACTCCCTGTGGCATGCACTGTCTACCAGGAACACATACCTGAGCCTAAAAGGTTGGTCACACAGGCACATAAGATCCATATGACTAACTGCAGTCCCTGACATTTCATGTTCCCAGAAGGAAGGCAGTTATCTAGCATAAACCACATTGTTTGTATAGCAGGTCAATCTTATCATTTAGGGAAAGTGTTGTATCAGTGTAGGGAAGTTTTTACTGACCCAGTTCAGTAAGGACCAGTCACGACCAGTCACCACCAGTCAAGGACCACCCTTGCAAATAGGCCTTTCTAAGACCAGCAGTATCAGGCCGGGTATGCCTTTCAGTACACATACCTTGGTCACTACTTTTCAAAATACAACATGAGATGTCCATCTATCTGAGTCCATTTAAGCTTTAATGTCCCCACTATTTGTTCCATATACTCTTTCTATACTAGAATAATGGGAGAAAAATCAAAAAGATCTATAAAACTACAGCATGAAGATTGCTGTTAGAGTCACCCTCCCACTTCCTGTCTTAATTCCATCTCCACAATTTCACATTCATTTACTCATATTGTCTTTGACCCAAACAAACAAGAAGAAAAAGAAAAACAGCAAAGCAATAAATTTGAAGTCTATTTTTGAAGTTTTGTAAAATCTCCAGCTCCAAAAGAAGTAAAATCAATTTTAGCTAAATTTGATGCTTTTTTCAAACTTCAGACATCCTGATTATCATGCGACATAAAATCTAAGTTTACACATGAAATTTCTAGGTAGTCAGATACACAAGAATGTGCACCTCGATCACCGCCATACCTTTTCTTAGTTGAGTATAGTTTCACTATTTGAGTAGCCAAGAGGTTGTGTCCAAGCAAAAAAAAAGAGCTAAAGTGTTTATTTTTTAAAATCTGGAAGCGATATGCTTTATGCTTTGTTTCAATACTTCCTACTCAATTAAATAACTAGAAATATTTTCATGCCATTTGCTTATCCACAAAATAATTGAGATGTATTTAAGCAAAAAAAAAACCCTCTCCCTGTTAAGTAATTGCCTACATATTTTTAAAGTATCCTATCTTCAAAATGACTGATATTTCTACTCATGAGGAAGATATTTTATATATATATATATATATATTCATATATTTATTATATATTAACATTAGTATATATTTATATATTTCTAAATCTACCTGGGGAGGGGGAAAGAAAGAACAAATATTTAATTTATGGCATCTAAATATTAGAGGTCAAGCACACATCAATAGAGCAAATCAGGCGTACCAATATCTTCATAGTGTACATAAATGTATGCATATTTACACATTTCACTAATTATTTCAAATAAGGTGAGATTCTAGTCCCAGAACAGCACCTGGCTAACCTGAAAAAAATTTAATAACCACGTAGTAGTGAGGAATTAGATACCACATCACCCACACCTCTGTAACTTCTTAAACCATTTTACAAACAGGTCTCCAAAACCTTCCATTTGCTCTCATAGAAGCCAGTGGTCATTAGATCTGAGACATATACAAAGGGCCAAAGGTAAAAGGCTGAATAACTGATTCTTACTAGAGAAAGGAAATATTACTCAGCTTGAATTTTCTCTTCTTTTTCCTGCAAATTGAAATTCTTGTCCTAATCAGGCTGTTTCCAAACATACATGAAATGAACAAAAAGGGAGAGGAAATTAAGCATCCCAGGATGTGCTGTAGGTGGGTAATGAGACCACAGCAGCTTCTAGGACCCAGACAGTGATCATCTTGCTATCACACATTTGCTCTTATTGTAACGCATTCTCTCCTAACTAGTTACAATAAAATTAATAGAACTAAAATGCTCATCTCTGTTTTCCTTTGCCCTCCATTTTTCCCTTTCTCGTTTTGCTTTTTTATAAACTCAGAGAGTTATAGAAAAGGGGGTTGCTTTGGTTACCATTAAATCAATCTCACCTCATATCCCTTCACAAGTCTAAAATGAATTCTGAGTGATTCTGATTATAATAACTGTACCCTAGCCCTGAACAAACCTAATTACAATTTGATTCAGGGCCCCATCATTGTTGCATCTAGGTAATGGAACCTGTATTCCAGCCAGCAGTGCCTTGTTAATGAATAGGAGAGATGAGAGGCCTACACATTGTCTCCAGTGACCTCTTCTGCATCGTGGAGAGCGAACTGCATTGATAAACACACTAAGATGGGTTATTATCCATTATTCAGTTTTACAATTAGCGAACACCTGGCACCAGGACAGCCAGGAGTTCTTTACTTCCCATTTGTATCTATGTGAGCGCCAACTCTGACATAATATAGTATGCCAATTTCCCTTGATTAAAGGAAAGAACTTGTAAAGAAAGGGCTGAGGGAGGCTCATGGAGGTGCTGTTGCTGTTTTTAAGTCTCCTTACTGTTTGCAAGGAACAGATATTGGCAGAAATCCTGTTAGAGATGGCTTTGAGAGAGTGGCCTTTTAAATATTGTCCGTTTGTGTTAAGAAGGACTTACAGACCAATGAGCTCCCCACCAGTTCCTGAAGGCTGGTGTGCGTCCAGATTAACAAGGCAATGAGGGGCCACAAAGAACAAAGAAATGCAGCATTGCTGTCTTCCAACCTGCAGAAATGGAAAACGCGTTGCATTTTGTTGAGTCCTGGCTACCCATGGACTTTCAGTTCTCTTCTGACTTTACAAATCTTTATTTCCAACACTCAATTCCCTTGAAGGACAAGGGCTGCCTGTCTTTGGTGGCAAATATATTTCAGATGTTTTTATCTTTACATGAGTCCGTTAATTTATGATCATTCTTTCAAAAGAAAAAAAAAAAACAACCCCAGTAAAGATTTTTTTGGCCAGCAGCAGTTAACAGGCAACTTTTGAGCTCCAGGACAGATGACTTCTATATTTGAGATGTCACTAGACACATTTTCCATATCCTAACAACTTCATAAGTTGTGGGGGAAGGTAGGAGAATGAGAGAGGGAGAGGATCATAGGGTAACGGGGTGTGTAGCCTTCATGTATGCTTTTAAAGCAATTTGAAGCCTCTAAAGTCACCTTAAACTGGGTTCTTATGAGTCCCTGGAAAAATTGGCTTCCCCTCCAAACTTACCAAAGAGCAAACTGGACTCCCAAAAGGCAATTTGGATTAACATCTGAAGATGGCATATTGAGTTTACAGGTTCTCAACCAGAAACAGGCCGTGGCTCATAAGCAGTACTGGCAGCCTTTGAGCCCAGGAGCTGGTTTGAAAATAACAGCCTCAGTCACCACATAGGCCCCTCAGCAGCCAGTGCTCAAAGCCCTGCTCACATTCTTCTCTACCTCTCATCTCTTTCTAGCACCTAAAAAACAAGATACACAATGCAAAATACAACAAAGATGGATGGTTGCCTTCCAAGAAGTTTGCAAGGTGCTTTAGTTTTACAGTTACAAAAATGAAAGAAGACATATTCTCACCAAAGCTCAAGTTGGCACCTGGAGATTTCCGCAAGTCTACACAAATGTAGGTGGCTTAGTCAAAGACTTGCCACCTTCCATTATTCCCAGTCTTTTTTTAAGCTTGTTTTTTATTTTTGTATATTTAAGGGATACAAGTATAAGTTTCTTGTTTTTAGTGTTTAAGAAAGAATCTCACCCTGTCACCCAGGCTGGAGTGCAGTGGTGTGATCTTAGGTCACTCAGGTCACTGCAACCTCTGCCTCCCAGGTTCAAGCATTCTCCTGCCTCAGCCTCCCGAATAGCTGGAATTACAGGCAAGTGCCACCATGCCTGCTAAGTTTTGTATTTTTAGTGGAGACGAGGTTTCACCATGTTGGCCAGGCTGGTCTCAAACTCCTGACCTCAGGTGATCCACCCACCTTGACCTCCCAGAATGCTGGAATTACAGGTGTTAGCCACCATGCCTGGCCACAAGTATAGGTTTCATACATGCATGTATTATGCAGTGAGGAAGTCTGGGTGATTCAATTCGGTCATTCAAAATGACCTAAGTTTTCCAACCCTCCCCTGTCCCGGGCCCTTCCACATTTTGTAGTCCCCCGTGTCTACTATTCTACTCTGTATGTGCATGTGCACTCACAGTTTAGCTCCCACTTACACATGAGAACATGAGGAACTTGACTTTCTGTTTCTGAGTTATTTCACTTAGGATAATGGCCTCCAGTTGCATCCATGTTGCTGCAAAAGATATTGTTTCATTCTATTTTATGGCTAAGTAGTATTCCCTAGTGTGTATATGCCACATTTTCTTTATCCTATCCTCCATTGACAAATACTCAGCTTGATTCCACATCTTGGTTGTTGTGAGTTGTGCTGCAATTAACATGGACATGTAGAAATTCTCTTCAATATATGGCTTTCCTTTCTTTTATGTATACACTCAGCAGTGAGATTGCTAGATTATGTGGTAGTTCTAGTTTTTGTTTTTTGAGGAGCATCCATACAGTTTTCCACTATAGTTGTACTAATTTACATTACCAACAAAAATGGACTAACATTCTCCTTTTTCCACATGTTCACCAGCATTTGTTATTGTTTGTATTTTTCTTACTAGCACTCCCATGTTTTTCATAGCACTATTCACAGTAGCCAAGATATGGAATCAAGTGTCCATCAGTAGACGAATGGATAAAATGTGGTATATCTACACAATGGAATATTATTCAGCCATAAAAAGAATGAAACCCTGTTATTTGCAGCAACATGGATGACCTGGAGGACATTACATTAAGAGGAATGTAATAAGTGTATGAAAATAAGTCAGGTACAGAAAAATAAATATCACATGTTCTCATTTATATGTAGGAGATTAAAAAGCTGATCTCATGGAGGCAGTGAAGATAGATACCAGAGCCTGGGAAGGGTAGCAGGAAGGAAGGGATGAAGAGAGGCTGGTTAATGGGTACAAAAATACAGTTAGAAGGAATATGGTTTAGTGTTCAAGAGCACAGTAGGATGACTATAGTTATCAATAATTTATTATGTATTTCAAAATAGCTAGAAGAGATTTGGGATGTTCTCAACATAAGGAAATGATAAATATTTGAGATGATGGGTACCCCAATTACCCTGATTTGATGTTATATATTATATGCATATATCAAAATATCTCATGCTCCATAGATATGTACAATTATTATGCATTGATTTTTTTTAACTCCACGAAGCCATCACTTTTCACCCATCAAACTAGCAAACAAAGTTGTTTTGCAAGAGTTTGATGGGTTGAGCACCCTCATACATTGCTGGTGGGAGTATAATATACATAAGACTTTAGGAAAATGATCTGACACTATATGTCAAAACTTTAAATTTAAAAATCCAGGCCAGGTGTGGTGGCTCATTCTTATAATCCCAATACTTTGGGAGGCCGAGGAGGGTAGATCACCTGAGGTCAGGAGTTCAAGACCAGCCTAACCAACATGGCGAAACCCATCTCTGCCAAAAATACAAAAAAATAGCCAGGCGTGGTTGTGGGAGCCTCTGATCCCAGCTACTGGGGATGCTGAGGCAGGAGAATTGCTTGAACCCAGGAGGCGGAGGTTGCAGTGAGCTGAGGTTATGCCATGCAACAATCTCAGCCTAGGCAACAAGAAGGAAACTCCCTCTCTAAATAAATAAATAAATAAATAAATAAATGCACACACTTCTATCCAGTAATTCCTCCTAGAGTTATGAAACTCAACCTTTACTGTGCCTATAAATCTCAGGAGCTCTTTTTTTCAAGGCAGATTTTTGGGCCGTGACTGCAGAGATTCAGATACTGCAGGTCTGGGTTGGAGCCCTGACATGCATTAATGCCTGGTTATGGTGGAGGTGGCTCACACATCATGACAAGAGCTGCTCTAAAGGAATCTTCCAAAGAAGCAATCAGGAATGTAGGAAAATATTTATATGCAAAGCTTTTTTCAGCTCTTATTTGTGAGTTGAGAAATTGTAAACAATCTGTATTGACATAGATAAAGACACAGAATAGTAATTATGGTATATGCTTATAAGATATTATTATACAGCCATTAAAAATGAGCTTTGGGGGGATATTTAATAATGCAGGAAGATGCTAAATGAAAGAAATCAAGATGCAAAACTGTGCATACACCAGATATATTATTTGGAAACAACTAAAGGAAATACATCAAATCACTAGTAGTGGCTATGACTGGGCAGTGGGATTATGAGTGATATTATCTAGGTGTCACTTTTTATTTTCTGAGTTTGAAACAATGACAAGTCCTGCTTTCACAATCCAAAAAATAAACTTTAAAAAAAAAAAGTCATAAATCTTTTCTCTGCTTCTAGTCAAAAATATACCCAAATCATTCCACACATAGCTGCCCCATCTGCTCTTTTTCAGGCCCAATTAAGGAAATCTTCTAGAATTAGACAGCTGTCATTTATATCAAACCTTAAATCTGCTTCCTTCATGGACTCAGAGACCAGCTGTTTTCTTACTTCCTGAAAGGGCTGTTCACAATGCTACCCAAGCTGGGTTAGTGTCTATTTATGTCCGAAGGTCTCCGGGGAAGGAAATGTGTGAACTATCATTGACAAGGAAATGCTGAGGAAGAAGGCTAGTGATTGTGACCAACTTAAAGGGATAAATTCTGGTTTCTAGGAGAGGGTGACTGTGAAGGCCAAGGAAGGCATTTCCAGATAAAGGCCTACTCAATAGACTTTTCGAAGCCATTTATCAATCCGTGAGTACCATTTGAAAACATTTGCCTAAAATTCTTCCACAAGCACAAATTGCAAGGCAATCCCCTAAATCTTACAAAACAATTATAAAAGAATGCTTCTTAAGAAAAATGAAATTTAGGCCAGGCACAGTGGCTCACACCTGTAATCCCAGTACTTTGGGAGGCCAAGGTGGGTGGATCACGAGGTGAAAAGATCGAGACCATCCTCGCCAACATGGCGAAACCCCATCTCTACTAAAATTACAAAAAAAATTAGCTGGGCTTGATGGTACATGCCTGTAGTCCCAGCTACTCAGGAGGCTGAGGCAGGATAATCGCTTGAACCCAGAAGGCAGAGGATGCAGTGGGCCGAGATGGCGCCACCGCACTCCAGCCAGGCAATAGAGTGAGACTCCATCTCAAAAATAAAAAAAAAAAAGAAAAGAAAAATGAAATGTAGTGGCCAAGGCCTGACTTCTTTTACAGGGAATAAACAATAAAATCTACAATTGTGGGTAAAGTAGCTCTTTCACCATCATTTCTTCTTCCTTCCCCTGCTCAGGCCCTCATCACTCCTTACTGCTCAGGTCCTAACTAGTCCTTTTGGTGCCAGTCCTAGGGCCCTGATTTGGCTGTCGCGGTCATTTGCTCAAAAACTTTAACAGGAAGTTACTACGCTTGGGAAAAAAAACTCAGTGGACCTAAAAATAGATGTTCAAAAGTATGTGTGGAATCCAAAGAGCCTGCCCTATTTCTAGTAGCCAGCCTGCCTGTTTCCCATTCAATACCCATCTCCATGCCATTAATAATCTGGTTTTATTTATCTGGGTGTGTCTGGCTTCAGTCTAGCACTCAGCACACAGGAGGCACCTATTGTACGTTTATCCAAGGAATAGAACTGACCTTCAGTTCCTTTAGCGATGATGAGCGCCCTTGTCTCGATCTCCTGACCTCGTGATCCACCCGCCTTGGCCTCCCAAAGTGCTGGGATTACAGGCTTGAGCCACCGCGGCCGGCGATGAGCCCCCTTGTATACTCACCATCCCATGTTTTGTAAATAGAAGAAACTTAATATCTATTAGTCAGAGTTGTCTTCCCTTGTATCCATTATTCATTCAATAGCAACAAATATTTATTGAACAAATCCTTGGTGTCAGGCATTGGAGATAGAGCAGTGAACAAAATAGACATGTTCCTATGTTCTTAGAAGTTACACTGTAGTCAGAGATGATGGGGCAATTAATAAATTACATAATTGCTTAATTGGTTTTTAAATTCTGTGATATAGCCTGAGCAGCAAGGACAATCATAGCTGGCCAGGCCAGGTTTTTCTGAGGAATTGACATCTGAACTAAGGCCTAGATGATGAGACCCAGGAAACACTCGTCCATGTTGCTTCTCTATAGTTGCAACTTTTTAAATTGAGGCAAAATGTATATTGAGCAAAATGCGCATACCTTGAATTGATAATTGAATGAGTTTTGCTAAATGTACACACCTGTGCAATCCACCATCAAGATAAAAAACATTTGCATTACCCCAGAAAGTTCTATTTTTTCCAGTTTTATTGAGGCTTGCTTAACAAATAAAAATTGTATATATTTAAGATGTACAATGTGCTGTTTTAATTATATATATTTAAGATGTACAATGTGCTGTTTTACTTGTATATATTTAAGGTGTACAACATGCTGAAAGTTCATACATCTGTTTCCTAGTCATTTACCATCCCACCCTTAGAGGTACCCACTGTTGTGATTTTTTGTCATCGTAGGTTAGTGTTGCCGGAGCTTTAACTTTATGAAGGGAAATCACACAGCATGTGCCCTTTGTTCCTATCTTCCTCCAACAATATAATGTGCTTGAGATCTATCCATGTTGTTATACATATCAGTAATTTGTTCTTTTTGTTGCTGAGCCATATTCCATTGTATAACTATACCACAATTTGTTAATCCATTCTCCTATTGACAGTTAAACGCAGGTTGTCTTTAGATTTTGGCAATTATTCATAAAGCTTCCATAAATATTCTTTCTTCTTTTCTGAGACAGAGTTTCACTTTTGTTGCCCAGGCTGCGGTGCAATGGTGTGGTCTCAGCTCACTGCAACCTCCACCTCTCGGGTTCAAGCAATTCTCCTGCCTCAGCCTCCCATGTAGCTGGGATTACAGGCGTGCACCACCACGCCTGGCTAATTTTTGTATTTTTAGTAGAGACGGGGTTTTACCATGTTAGTCAGGCTGGTCTCCAACTTCTGACCTCAGGCAAACTACCTTCCTCAGCCTCCCAAAGTGCTGGGATTACAGGCGTGAGCCAATCCACCCAGCCCGCCACAAATATTCTTATACAAATTTCTTATATAGCCTTGCTATAGGTATATTATTTTATTTCTCTTGGGTAAATACGTTGGAGTAGAGTTGCTGCTTCATAGTCATTAACACCACACCCTAGTCCCACCTGCAAATGATAATTCCAGTAGCTCCACATATTTCCCAACATTTGTATTGTCTGACAATTTTAGCTATTTTAAAAACATGGTCGCTCAATGCAATTTTAATTTGCATTTCCTGATGACTGATGATATTGCAAACCTTTCATATACTTAGTGGCCACTCTTATTAGTTTGTTTATAGAGTATCTGTTCATGTCTTTTGCTCATTTTTTTTTTTTTTTTGAGAGGGCGTTTCGCTCTTGTTACCCAGGCTGGAGGGCAATGGCACAATCTTGGCTCACCACAACCTCCATCTCCTGGGTTCAAGCAATTCTCCTGCCTCAGCCTCCCGAGTAGCTGGGACTACAGGCGTGCACCACCATGTCCAGCTAATTTTTGTATTTTTAGTAGAGATGGGGTTTCACCATGTTGACCAGGATGGTCTCGATCTCTTGACCTCGTGATCTACCCACTTTGGCCTCCCAAAGTGCAGGGATTATAGGCATGAGCCACCGTGCCCAGCCATCTTTTGTTCACTTTTTATTGCATGGTTTTTATTTTGTTATGAATTTGTAGAAATGTTTAATATATCTAGATAAATGTCCTTTCTCAGATATGTCTCCACCCCCACATCCACCATCTGTGGCTTGCTTTTCATTTTCTTAATGGTACTTTTGATAAGCAGAATTTGTAAAATTTTCATGATGTCCAACATATCAATTTTTTTAATGTTTGGTGATTTTTTTGTCTTCTCCAAGAAATGTTAACCCACCCAAGTTTGAGAAGACTTTCTTTTTATTTCATGAAAACTTCATAGTTGTAGTTTTTCCACTTAGTCTCTGATCCATCTTGAATTAATTTTTGTGTGTGGTATGAGATAGGGATTAATATTTATATTTTCATATATTTATCATGTTGTTCCAGCATCATTTGTGAGAGGATTATTCTTTCTCTACTGAATGACCTTGGCACCTTTGGAAAGTTCAATTAGCCACATATGTATGGGCCTATTTCTGAACTCTATTCTGTTATATTGATTCATATGTGTATTCTAATACCAATACCACACTTTGTAATACAAAGTTAGAGAATACTTTGAAATCTGGTAATGTGAGACTTCTAACTTTTTTCTTTTTTTTTTGACAGGGTCTCATTTTTGTCACCCATGCTGGAGTGCAGTGGTGTGATCTTGGCTCATTGCACCCTCAAACGCCTGGGCTCAAGCGATGCTCCCACCTCAGCCTCCTGAGTAGCTGGGACTACAGGCACATGCCACCACACCTGGAATCTAACAGCTCATTCTTTGAGCTGTTAGAATGAGCAGCTCAATTTTTTTTTTTCTGTAGAGATGGGGTCTCACTATTTTGCCCAGGCTGGTCTCAAGCTCCTGGGCTCAAGCTATCTGCCTACCTCAACCTCCCATAGTGTTGGGATTGCAGGCGTGAGCCACTGCACCTGGGCAAGTCCTCTACACTTTTTTTTCATTTTCAAGATTGTTTTGGATATTCTAAGTCCTTGAATTCTTACATAAATTTTATAGCATCACTTCCGCTGTATTGTATTGGTCAACGCATTCATAGCGCAGCCCAGATTCAAGGGGGCAGGGGAAAAAACAAATCTATCGCCTAATCGAGGGATGGTGTGAACACACAGAGAGGGAGGGAATTGATGGCAACTACTTTTCAGACATTCTGCCAGCTAGCCAGAATAATTTGCATCCTTGTCAAATGTCAAATAACACTAACTCCCTTCAAAGATCTCCAAAATCTCATCTCATTATAGCATCAACTCAAAGTCCATGACGTCGTCATCTGAGCCTTGATGAAGGCAGGACTGCTCAGGTGTAACTCCTTGGGTACAGTTTCTCTCCATCAGAACTATGATCTACATGACAAGTTATCTGCTTCCCAAACTCCCAATTTACAATATCACCTCAAGGGTAAGATAACTACAACAGACACCAATTTCAGAAAGAAGGGAAATGAGAGGCCCACAGCAGTCACTTGTCCGTAGAAATTAGCCATATGAAATTAACTCTCTGTGCCCTCCTGCATTTTCCACACAGACAAGCCCCAAATGCTCATGGCCAACCTAGAACAGAGCTTTACAATGGGAGCCACAGTGGGAGCCACGACGGTGTCACAGGGTGCTGCTGGCCACCTCCGGCTTGGAGCACCCATTCTAGAGCGTCTCAAAGGGTAGCCCCTGGGAAGTGGGCATTGCTGGGGGAAGCACAGTGAGTGACACAGAGACACACAGATACCTTGTTCCATTGTGATAGGATGTGAGAAACCAAGGAGATGCCCTCCCACCTTGCTGTCTACTTCAGCAGCGCATTACAGCACACCTCTCTAACTAGCCTACGCAACAGAGTGAGACTTCATCTCAAAAAAAAACCACAAACAAAAATCACTAAATTGGAGTCCAGGAGTCCCAAGGCAGCAGCAAGGTGTCGGCAGGCCCCTCCTGCCTCTTCCACCTTCTGGTGGCTGCTGTGAATTCCAGGCTTATAGCTGTGTCATTCCAATCAGCCAGCATCTCCCAATGTCTCTGCTCCATCTTCACAAATCCTTCAGTGTGTTTCAAATCTCCCTCTGCCTCCCTCTTTAAGGACACAAGTGACTGCAGGTAGGGGCTTACTCTTATAATACAGGATAATCTTCCTTTCTCAAGATTCTTAACTTTATTACGCTGTAAAAACCCTGTTTCCATATAATAGTCACAGGTTCCAGTGATTAGAATCTGGTATCTTAGGGAGGGGGGAGATCATTTTTCAGCCTGCAACAGTATATGAATTACATCTCAATAAAGCTATTTTTAAAAGATAGACAGAGTATATATATATATATATATATATATATATATATACACACACACACATATATATAAATTAGTATACATTTTTAAAGTTATATTCATGTTATAGATTCAAGAAAGACATACCAATTCAATGAAAGACATACCAATCGATCGAAAACTTTGTTTTGATCTTGAATTTACTCAAACGGACCAACAGTAAAAAGACATTTTTTTGAGGCAAATGAAGAAAATTGAACATGAACTGGATGCTAGGTAATATTGAGAAATTGTTTTTAATTTATTGGAAGTATGGTATTATGTTATTATGGTATTATGGAGAATGGTATTATGGTTGTTCTTAAATCCTGTCTGTTAGAGATTTACACTGAAGTGTTTTCAGATGAAATGAAGTGATTCCTGAGGTGTGCTTTTAAATATTCTAGCAAAAAGAAAAAAAAGGAGGATGAGGTAGATGAAATCTGAAAGGCAAATGTGGATAGTTGTTTAATCTGGGTCCTGGCTACGTGCAAGAGGCGAGCTGGTAATTATGGGCATTCTCTTTATTTGTATCTGAAATTTTTCCATAATAAAAGTTACATTCGTGGAAACAAGCTCAATTTTCTCATTAAAAATTTTGAGCAGATTTTATTTGGAAGTTTAAAACACATTTCTTCTCTAATACTTCATACATATTTTCTTATAATTCTATAACATTAAAAACTGTATTTAATTTTTAAATAAACCTCACAGAGACGGTCAGAAATCCCCTCCGGTTTTACCCCAAATGTTCTTGAAATCAGGTCATTTTCTGTGTGTCCTGACGGAAAAGGTTGGAAAGGCTCGCCTTAGAGGAACTGATTTTTTGCGAAGGGCGGATAAATACAGGCTTTCAAAATCTTCCGTTTCCGAAAATGCGCAGGGCGCTCGCTCTCTCCCTCTTCAGCATCTTTTAAAGCTCTTTCAGAAAACGAAACGCTTGAGATTGCAGCGGTGCCCGCAGCTGCAGCGCGGGTTTCAAATGCCCCACTATTTTGAAAGAAGACCCGCACACACGCTCTTTGTGTTCTTTTTTTTGTTTGTTTTTTTCCCAAAGAAAAAGCTAAATCCACCCCAATGTTTTCATACACTGAAATTGAAAGGCTTGGGGGCTGCCACCGAGGGGACGGAAGAAGACATTTGGCAGAGAAGGCCCTTTAGGGGCTTTCGTTCCCCCAAATTCCAGTCAATTCGCACCCTGCCTCCCGGGGCGCGGCCATCTGAGGGGACTTGAGCGGGGACGCGGAGCCGGGTCGGTCCTGGCGGGGCCGCCCTGCCTGGGGAGCGAGGTGCAGGGTGCTGGGGGTGGACTGGCGTCGGGGTCGTGGAGATGGCTGGTGTCTCCAGCTCCTTTGCAGCCCTAGAGTCAACAGGGGCTGCAGCCGCCTGGGGTGCACCTCCTCTCCAGACCCCCGGGTGCACCCCGCAACTATGCTGCCCATCATTCCTCCTCTGGTGGAGGAATTTGCTTACCTCTGAATTTGGTTGTTGGTTGGCTGTTTGGCTCACAAAGTAAAAAAATTTCAAAGACAACCAGAAAGGTATCCCTGGAAATTCGGTCTCTCAAGGTCCCAAGCCTAGCTCTCCCATGAAGGCAACCAGTGTTACCAGGTTGGGTCTTTGGCACCCTTCCAGATATTTCTATGCCCATACACATGTGTATACACGTGATTGCAAGTAATCACACACATTCTGCCCCCACTTCCAAATGCTTACCCCCAACACACACTGTTCTTAACATCCTGTGTGTCTTACCTTGTATTTTTACCCTTAAGTTTGTATTCTGAAGATTATATCTTCTCACTATAGAGAGGGATGCCCTGCATTGTGTTTTGATTATTCACTGCTTTTTTAAGGCTATGTATTTCCCAGTATGGATGTATCATAATTTATCTAAGCAATTCCATATTGATGTGTATTTGGGTTGTTTCCAGAGTTGTGCTATTCCAAGCAAAGCTGCAATAGATTTTGCAAACCCTCCAAGATTTTATGCAAGATTACTCTAGTTTCCTTTAAAAGAAAGACATACACACGATGCTTACATAAAAAGAGAAGGCAGCAAAAATCCCCGTTCTGACACACTTAGAATCTGTCATTGTTTTAACATAAGTAGCTGCTCCACAGACAGAATCAAAACAATGCAGAAAGGATTTGGGCTACAGAGCTGGCTCCCTTCCCATAATTCCTACTCCCATCTCATCAGATGACGTTGTAGACAAACCACTGAGGCTCCAGGGTATAAGGATTTCTATCAAGAATATGTTTTCCTTTAACCTCTGACCCTGAGCCAGTTCATAAAAAACCCAGCTTTATTGTTTTTGCAGCCTTTTTCCCTTCAACAAACATCAAGGCTCCGCCCCCATTTCAAGCCAGCATTTCTCCCAGAAAATTGCTGCAACATACCTCACGCCTGCCTGGCAATGGATGCAAGTCAAGAAATTGAAAGCAAAGACTTTTGGACAATAGAAACCAAAGTGCCAGGAGATGAAAGAACGGGAAAGTGACTGCTCATAAGGGAAGGGAAAGCTTTGGGCCTTGCATTGTCATGTCGTTTGTCCAAATCACCTTTTGCCAAAATTCGACCAAGTCGAAGGGGCCACAAGTTTCTCTCAACAACAGCGAAAAGAAATTCATCCAATGATCGAAACTCCTCCAGCAGCATGTAAGGATATCTCACGGTCACACACAAAAAATGTTTAATTCATTTGGGCAGATTTGGGAGAAAATGAGCTTAAATGAATAAAAAGTTGGGATGATGGAGTACTTTAAGGAAAATAAAATCCAATCCTGTGAGCACTGAACTAGGGCCAGTGCACCAGCCACAGAGCTGACCTTAAGAAAATATGCTTTATATGAAAACTAAGTTTAAAGTCTTTAAAAATTGTTTATCCTATAGAGCAGATTGAACATTTCCATATGAGGTTCTTCTTAATTTGAGTCACCAGACATCTTTCCTGCCCATTTTATATTAATTAATTCATGTTCCAAATCTGAAAATGAATATAGTTCTATTTTAATGCTTCAATACAGCAGAAACACAAATACTTCAAACACCCTAAAGACAGCCTTTTACTAGTTTGGGGGATGTTTCTGCATGAAAGATAAGCACAGTCATGCTTCGCTTAAAGAAAGGCATGCATTCTGAGAAATGCATTGTTAGGCAATTTTGTCATGTGCCAACATCATGGAGTGCACTTTTCCAAACCTAATTTTATAGCCAACTACACATGTAGGCTAGATGGTATAGCCTATTGCTCCTAGGGTACAAATCTGTACAGCATGGGACTATAATGCACACTGGAGACAATTGTAACACAATGGTAAGTATTTGTATATCTAAACATAGAAAAGACACAGTAAACATATGGTATTATAATCTTATGGGACCATAATATACTCATCATTGACCGAAATGTCCTTATGTGGCGCATGACAGTATTGCAATTATATGTCTTATTAAGGGGGTGGTCAAGGCTCAGAGGCTGACCCAGCTGCTTTCCTAAAGGCTACTCAGGACAAGGGCCTTTGTTATTAGACAATGCTATCAGACTGGATGTACTTTCCCCAGATTGCTCAAGCTTTCATCCATAATAAGTGATTATACACTGGGCTCCTCGGAGTTTAGGTGCACGGAATGATGTCATGTCCTTGGCACAAGGTAGTGCTGTCCTCCTGCAAGAGTTCATACCAGCTTGCAGTGGGGTAAAGTGGGGGCAGCAGGGGTAAGGAACTCAAGGACCTCAGATGCCCTAGGGCCCACACTTTTCAGAAGCCTTCTGAAATGGCAGAGCAAGCCGGGACCTGGCAAGGGATGATTCAGAATTGTAGCACCTCAAAGCTAGCAAGAAACTTGTAAGTCACTAACTCACCCCAGCCCATCCCCTGAAGCCCAGTAAGGGCTATACAGTTGGGTAAAGGCAGGACTTGGGCTAAAACTAAGGTATCTTCTTTTTTTAAGAGATAGGATCTGGTTAGGCTGGGAGGCTGATGTGCAATGGCTCTTTCACATACAGTCAGGGCTCACTGACACCTCGAATTCCTAAGCTCAAGCAATCCTCCCAACTGAGCCTGCCGAGTAGCTGGGACTACCGGCACACACCACCACGCTCAGCTAAACTCAAGTATCTTGACTGCCAAATTGGCAGCCTGTCTCTTACAGCACTGCTTCTCCAATTTTAACATGTATATTAATCACCTAGGGAGCTTATTACATGTAATTCTGATTCAGATCGAGGGTAGGATATGAAATTTTGCATTTCGAATAAGCTTCCTGTGATGCCAGTGTTGCTAGCGGAGGACTAATTCTCTGAGAAGCACATTATTATATCTCCATTCTTAACATTTCTCAATCACAGAAAAATCCAGAAAATAATCCCTCCTGCACTGCCTGGGATCTGATGAAAAACAATCCTCTTCTTAATCTCTCTCTCTCTTTTTTTTTTTTTAATCAAATTTACTTCAAACAATTAAGTCCCAGCCTCCTTCTCCACTGGAGAGGTCCCTTAATTTCTGCCCAGCCACTTATTGGGAAGGGAAAGAAAACTGTAAGACTAATATTCCCATCCTTTCTATCAGGTGAGTTTCCATGTAAAGCAGCAGCTCTCCAAGTGTGATCTCAGACCAACAGCATCAGCATCACCAGGGCTCTTGTTAGAAATGCAAATTTTAAAACTCTAGAAGTGGGACCCAGCAAGATGTGTTTTAACAAACCTCTCCAGGTGATACAGATGCAGTACCAAGTCCAAGAATCACTGAGGTAAGACTTACCAAGAGCAGCCAATCTGTGCCTTTAGCTCTGTGTCAAGGAAGGGCATCATATCCAAAACCCATCATCCCCCAGCTCCAAGACACAGACCACTTGTTGGAGCAAGGAACTTTATATAATCATAACCCAAACCGATGACTCTGCATGATTATGAGGCCTACATATGGTGTCTCTCTTCATGGAACAAAAAGAGAAGATTCCTGAAGCATCAAAACATACTCAAAATTGCCCCCTCAAGGGTTCCTGTACTTCACAGTGTCCATAGTGTCCTTGGAACCATGTGTGTGGCCACAGCCCTCTCTGCCTCACACCCCTGGGTAGATTAATTTATATACCTGCCTTTCTCCACCAGATAAGATAACAGCTTCTTGCCATGTTCATCGTGTGTGTGTGTGTGCATGTGTGCACGTGTGCCCATGTGTGTGCAAACTCCTTAACTACATGTTCTTGGAACAGACGCCATCTCAAGCCCCATCCTGTCGAACAGGCTGAGACACCAGCAGGTGAAGCTAATGCAGCAGACCTGTGTTCTGCTGTGGTAATATTATGGAAATACTGTAAATATAATCCACACTTTCTACCTGCCTATGCACCTCCCTCATTTTTTAAAATGAGAAACAATAAGCAAACCTCGTTAAAATGTTTGCTGTAACTTTTAAGCTTAATAAGCCCAGCCCTAATAGGAGAACACTTGCTTCTTTGTCTTGCATATAAAGTCGCAATTCATCTGTATGCGATTCCGTCTTGTTTGTTATACTGTTGCCATGACAACATTTTTCAAGTACCAAGTTAATTGTGGAAGAGCACATACAAACAGCACACTCCTATAGTTAAATACTTCATTACTATCTGCACACACACATTTCATTCATTGTATCCACTCTCTCCTATCTCAATAAACGCAGCTCTATTTACAGCCAATTTTTGAATTCTTTCCTCCCCTCCCTAGGACAGGTGAAAGCTTTGCTCCACTTGCAAAGGTACAAATCAAAGATGATTTGGGTTTGAATACTAATATTTTTATTTATCCACAATTGTTCTGGAGGGGCTATCAATACAATAGAAGTTTCAAATATCAAGCCAAAAAGTGAATATCCAAAGTTCTCTCCAACCCAAATAGACATTTCTGCCTTCCATCTCCATGCAAATTGCACAACTCCCAGACACCAGCGGTGGGCTTTGAGAGTCAATGGCCTAGCAGTTTACATCCTTGTTGGGCATTTGCATATTTATAGCCTTATGAGCTCTAAGCCCCGAAAGGGCGGGATGTCTGTATCCTATCTTGAGATGTGCTTAGATACAGATCTGTATCTCATCTTCACCTCTCCCATATCAACCAATGTAATGGTTCCACATATACTTGCATTGGAATCATTTGGGAGCTTTGAAAAGTAGATTCCTGGGTGCCGTACCTGGGAATTACATTCTGAGTAGGTCTATAAAATGCCCCTAAAAATCATCTTAACTCAGAGGACTGTTGTGAGATTTACATGAGATCAAAGATGCACATAAGGCTAGGCGCAGTGGCTCATGCCTGTAACCCCAGCACTTTGGGAGGCCAAGGCAGGTGGATCACAAGGTCAAGAGATCAAGACCATCCTGGCCAATGTTGTGAAACCCCATCTCCACTAAAAATACAAAAAAATTAGCTGGGCGTGGTGATGCACACCTGTAGTCGCAGCTACTCAGGAGGCTGAGGCAGAAGAATCGCTAGAACCTGGGAGGCAGAGGTTGCAATGAGCTGAGATCACTCCACTGCACTCCAGCCTGGCAACAGAGAGAGACTCTCTCAAAAAAAGAAATGCACATAAAGCCTGCAGCCCTAGGCTTGGCATTATAGGCAATTAATAACTGACAATATTTATTGACAGTACAACATGAGTGATAATATGAAGGACTACATGGGTAGGGTCATAATGAAGTCTGATGAATGACCCCTGTTTGATAGTAAAGTACTTGTAGGAATGTATTAGTCAGCGTTCTCTAGAGGGACATATCTAATAGGATAGATGTATATATAAAGGGGAGTTTATTAAGGAGTATTGACTTACATGATCACATGGTGAGGTCCCACAATAGTCCATCTGCAAGCTGAGGAGCAAGGAAAGCTAATCCAAATCCCAAAACTGAAGAATTTGGGAGTTTGATGTTTGAGGGCAGGAAGCATCCAGCAGGGGAGAAAGATGGAGTCCAGAAGACTAAACCAGTCTGGTTTATCCACGGTCATCTGCCTGCTTTTATTCTGGCAGCACTGGCAGCTGATTAGACGGTGCCCACCCAGAGTGAGGGCGGGTTTGCCTCTCCCAATCCACTGACTCAAATGTTGATCTCTTTTGGCAACACCCTCACAGACACACCCAGGAACAATACGTTGCATCCTTCAATCCAGTCAAGTTGACACTCAATATTAACCATCACAAAGAATGCATACCCCAAGCCAGGGCACTTGTGAGCGTGGAAGGGAGTTAGTGCTGTGTAGTAATTATACCAGGACCACAAGCATAAGCCAAAAGGTCCTTGGCAAAAGGGATGTGTGATGTTCTTACCACATATACTCCTTTACAGTTAACACACCCGGTTAACCTTCCATGAATAGGGCTGGCTGTTTGATTAGGTTAACAGCTAATTGTATCATCTCTTTGCATATGGTGATGCAAATATAACATCCTGGCATGGGCTTGTATACTCTGCAAAATGTGTAGACTGTCACCAACATAAAGTGTTCAGACAAAGCTGAGTTTATTGCTTACCGAAGCAAAGGAGAACATCAGCTATACATTACTTTGTGCTTAGGATATAGGATATCAAGGTTAGAATTTACTGAAAATTGGTTTGATTTAAGCAGGTCTTAAATCAAACTTAATTGGGAAGGTGAAGAGGGCATGATTAGGATCGGGTAAGGATGACACAATAGCGTAGGATTGGTGGAAACAGCAAGGTGAGGCATTTTGAAACAAGAGGTTCAAAGAATCTTCAGTCCATTGAAGAGTGTATGGGTCTTTTGGGAAATTCCAGTAATGAACAAGGAACTCTTCCTGGGTAAGAGTCTTTTGGAGTTTTAAAATTATGATAATGAAGACACTGGACTAGCAAAGTCATGTTAAGGTAGACAGTAGGTTACATGGGAATAGAGTCCTCAGTGTCCAAACTGTGTGTAGGGACCCAGGGGTGGATGATTTGGGTTCTCTTACAGGCCAACTTGGCAACATGTGTAAAGGGTCTTAAAAACAGTCCCACCTTTTTACATTGTAATTCTATTCCCAGGAATCTAAGGAAATAATCCGAAAGATGTACAAAAATTTATGTAATAAAGATGTTCACTATTATTTATTAATAATAGCCCCAGATTGGAAATAACCCAAATGGCCAGTAATAGGTAAATTGTGGCATATACATGTGGTAGAATTTTTGAAGTCATTAAAAGTTTACTAAAATAGGCCAGGCGCGGTGGTGAATGCCAGTAATCCCAGCACTTTGGGAGGCCGAGGTGGGTGGATCACTTGAGGTCAGGAATTAGAGACCAGCCTGACCAACATGGTGAAACCCCATCTCTACTAAAAATACAAAAAAAATAGCTGGGTGTGGTGGGACATGCCTGTAATCCCAGCTACTCAGAAGGCTGAAGCAGGAGAATTGTTTGAAATCTGGGAGGCAGAGGTTGCAGTGAGCCAAGATCACGCCATTGTACTCCAGCCTGGGTGATAGAAAGAGATTCTGTCTCAAAAAAAAAAAAGTTTACTGAAATATATAATAACAATGGAATATGCCTATACTATAAGAACAAAAGCAGATTATCGACTCAAATAAACAACAACCAAAAAAAAAAAAAACTGCTAGAAAAATATATACCAAACCTACCAAATATAGTACTTCAGAACACTTCTGGGTAGGTTATTGACAGTTTCAATGTCCTTCCTTTCACTTTTCAGTGTTTTATATATAATTTAACTGAGAATGTATTACTTTTATAATCAGATTTGTTATGTAAGCAATAATATGATAGAAAAACAAAATGCAAGCAAGCACAAAATTAAAAAAAAATAAAAATTATCTGTAATTTTACCCCAAGACGTAATTGTATTGAACTTTGTGATGTACATTTCTCTAGATATGTTTCTTTGTGTTTGAGAAAGTGTGACTTTTTTCTTTGAGACCAAGTCTTGCTGTGTCGCCCAGGCTGGAGTGTGATAACATGATCTTGTCTCATTGCAACCTCCGCCTGCCAGGTTCAAGCAATTCTCCTGCCTCAGCATCCCAAGGAACTGGGACTACAGGTGCCCACCACTATGCCTAACTAATTTTTGTATTTTTTGTAGAGACAGGGTTTCACCATGTTGGCCAGGCTTGTCTTGAGCTCCTTTCCTCAAGTGATCCACCTGCCTCGGCCTCCCAAAGTGCTGGGATCAGGCATGAGCCACCGTGCCCAGTCGTAAATCTTTATTTCTAAATAACATACATATCCTGATTTTTCTTGATTCTTCAATTTTAGTTATGTCAGGCACAAATTTTATGCACTGCCTCATAAATTTGTGCCTCATATCAGGCACAAATTTTATGACCACCTTTTTGCTTTACCTACTACCACAGTTCTGCCACTTGGGGCTAACTGGTCACTTGCCTTGGGAATGTCAAAACCTTCCCTGCGGGCACAGCTGCACAGCCAGGCCAGTTTCTGGCTCCTCCCTCTATGGAAATAAAAGTTACCTTTTATTTCAAGGACTTAGATGAAGCACACACTATGGAGCCTGGAGTTTCCAAAGAGGCCAAATGATACCATCTGGATGTGCAGAAGAGTGAACTCCCATGGAGCGAACTTTGACCAATGGAAAGCAAGAGATGGGGGGGATCTGGGCACATAAACTCCCTCCCCTTCCTCCTCAGATTGCTGGGAAATATGGTCGGTCGCTCCTTGCAACCCATCTAAAAAAAAAAGTCTTGGCCAGGCGTGGTGGCTCACGCCTGTAATCCAAGCACTTTGGAGGCCAAGGCGGGCAGATCACCTGAGGTCAGGAGTTCAAGACCAGCCTGACCAACGTGGTGAAACCCTGTCTTTATTTAAAAAAAAAAAAAAAAAAAAAAAAGTCATGCATGTACCTGGCCATCAGCCTGCTTTGTCTCTGGGATTGTGTCAGTTTATCTCTGTTGATCACTTCCCTTGCTTCACATTCCTTTTGTGGTCATTTCTGCTCCCCTAGTCATATGGCTCTCCAATAAGTCACCAAAAGTTTCCGTCTTGCCTTGGGCCTTGTTTCCTAGGAGAGCCTCCCACTGCTTCTCCCCCTCTGCCTCCTCCTCTTTGATCTTCTTCCTAGGATGCTCATCAGCTTTCTCTTCCAACCTTGCCGTTGATTTTTTAAAATTCATGTTAACATTTTTTAAAGACCTTTTTTAGTCTCAAAATTGTCCTTTCTTATAGCATTCTGCCTTTATTTCACTAATACAATATCTTTCCTTATCTCTCTGAAGATATTGATAGCCTCTTTAAAGTTTTATTCTGCTTTCTGCCTTGTCTCTGTTACCTGAGTTTCTTTCTGATGTTTTAACTCTTTTATATTGAATAGTTTTCGCATTAAGATACTCCTTAAATATATAATGATTCTTACTCATTAATTTTTTTTACTTTTAAAAAGCTGGAAGCCTTGTATTTGTGAAAGGCTTATAGAATGGTGACCCTCACCATTGAGTAACTGGCATGGATCCAGCTATGTCGTTAAGGAATATAAATGTTTATTTCTGCCGGTCTTTTCTCTTAGCTTGGTCACTATTTCCAGAGAGAATTGCTCTATTGTGAGGAGCATAAGCCTGGCTGCCTACCTCCTGGACACTGAGAAGGAGAAAGGATCTTGGTCTCATTGCTCAATTTAATGACGGTTTTTAGTAGGACGCCCCTGCCCTCAACTAGCCCTAGTGTCCAGTCTACATCTCTCTGTCTTAAGGTCTCCAGAGAATAAAACTCTGAGCCTTTCTTCCAAGTCAGAAGGGGAGAGTTGTTGGACTGTGGGAGGTGAGGAGAGAATCTCAGGATCTAACTGCTCTTGATACAGACTTCAGCAGTACACATTGTTTTCTGCTTGCCCATATCCTGACTTTTATGGGTACCTGCTGTCGTCATTGCTTAGATTTTCTGGGCTTAGGTGGTGTACATAGTTTTTTCTGGTTGGCATCCCCTCTGCTCTTCCATCTACTTTCTTTCTTTTAAGAATTGCATTGATTTCTTTAGTCTATTATGGCCTCATCTCTAGTTTTCGTTCTCCTTTAAAGTTTCTACGCTTTTGAATTTCCTTGCCATTAGTGGAGTTTTGGAATCTTTTGAGCTAATGCACATAATCCATTTTCATATTTAACCAGAAGTCCTCAATGCCTATCCTACCACATCTATCAAGATAAACAAGGGATTTCTTTTTACCTGTAGAGATAATTATATTGATCCTTAAAAAAAATTCAGCTAACCTTGCAATTCTGGGATAACCTCTATTTGGTTATGATGTATTATTTTCTATTACAGATATGGATTCAGTTTAGATTCTCTTCAGCTTTTTGGCATTCATAAGTGAAATTCATTTTATTTTCTGAGTGTTATATTGATTGATTTTGGTATTGGTGTTCCAGTAGCTTAGTGAAACAATTTGGACAGTTTTTTCACCTATGTCTGTGGTAGGAAATAATTTACAGTCCATAGAAATTATCTGTTCATTGACTGTTTACAAACAGGTACAAGAAGAAATCTGAGATTTGAAAATCTGATTCCTGCTGACTACAGTAAAATTTGTATTAGTAACAGTGTTCCGAATCCCTCAAATATCAGAATGTATTGAATACAAGTGAATGTATTCCATGATCTATCCATGAACAAATATCGAAAGCTTTAAAAAAAAAAAAACTTTTTCTGTGTGGAAGCAAAGTCTCTGACTGTGGCCAGGAAACAATGTAAGCAAGGTTGCAAGCTAAATGCATTCAGAATCCAGTCAAGTCCCATAAATGAGTGGGAACCAGTATGTTGTCTGTAAGACAACAGAGAGTGGTGGGAACTGTGCCAAATCAGAAAATCCTTGCTTTGTCTAAACATCTCAAATTTGAAAACCTGTGTAAATACCACCCGTGTCAAACAAAACATCTGTAGCCAGATCCGGCCTGTGAGATATCAGTTTGCAACTCCTCATTGAACTAGAGGAAAAAAGTGAGCATCACAAAGAAAGGGCTTGTTTTATTCCCTGAAGGGGTAAGTCTGTCTCCCTGGTTACACTGCCAAAAACAACATTTTCTCCTCCCAATGATAGCGGTTTCTGTGGTGTAAACATGCCTCCCACTTAGAGTTTTCTGTTAGAATTTCAGTATTTGGGATGTTCAAGAAACAGGAAAACTCACAGACATAAATCTTCCACTGGAGTGTTTTGAAGCCACTTGAAGAACATGAGCCTGACTTGGTCACCGCTGTGAAGCTAAGAGCAATCTGAGTGCCGGTCACTCTTGCACCTCCCCTGCTGACCAGCCAGGCAGCTCTCAACTGTGTAGCTATGCACTTCAAGGCCATGGGTCCTTTGCCTACCATCCATCTTTCTCTAACTAGAAGCACTCTTTTAAATAAAAAAGAATATTTCACATACACACAAACTGTTAAGCCAGATCTGTCTTAAAACAAAACATTAGTTTTTGCTCTGAAATTTCTTGAGAATATGTGATAATGTTTGCATTATAATAATTATATTTGCATCTTAGAAGGATTACCAAGCAGGTAATCAAAACACACTTCTCCTAAGTGCGTAGATGTACAACAGTGTATACTCAAAAAGAGAAAGTATCCTTTTAAAAACATACCATACCATTCTTTGGGTGTTCACAATGTAGTTCCTTTTGACAAAGTGACTTGTAATCAGGATATTGTCATTGTGGTAGAAAGAGCAGCCACCTGATTTTAATTAGAAGGGAATACTTTGGATGTCATTAGGCTCATTCTTTTTAGGGAGTATATTACTCTGCTAGAGCTGCCATAACAAAATACCACAGACTGGGTGGCTTAAACAATAAACAATAGAAATTTATATTCTCAATGTTCTGGAGCCTGGAAGTCCAAGATCACGTTGCCAGCAGGGCTGGGTTCTTCTGAGGTCTGTCCCCTTGGCTCGCAGATGACCTCTCCTGCTGCCTCTTCACAGGGGCGTCCATCTGTGCATGCATACCCCTGGTGTCTCTCCCTCTTCTCATGAGGTTGCCAGTCACATTGGATTAGGTCCCCACCCTAACAGCCTCATCTTAACTTAATTACCTCTATAAAGGTCTAATCTCCAAATCTGGTTCCACTCTGATGGTCTGGGGGTTGGGGCTTCAACACACGAATTTCGAAGGACACAATTCAGTTCATAACCAAAAGTAAGATTTCTTGACAAGGAGAATAGCTAACATTCATCAAGCATTTTTTAAGTGCTACCAGCTGTAATCAACACTTGACATATTTTAACTCATTTTATCTTCACAACACTTCCATGAGCTAGATCTTTGATAATCCCCATTCTGCAGGTGCAAAGATTGAGGCAGAAAGAAGATAAGTAACCTGCCCAAGGTCCCACAGCTGCTAGTAAGTGGCAGAGTGAGGGCATGAATGCAGACAGCTTAGCTCCCAAAACCAAGCACTTAACCACTTCATAACAGATAGAAACGTTTTTATCAGCAAAAATCTGCTACTCTGAAATGGTTACCAATGGTTTGGTATTCTGTTATGGATTGCATTGTATCCCCCAAAATGTATGCTTTAAAACCCTAACCCCCCAGTGTGACTCTATTTAGAAACAGGGCCTGTGAAAAAAAAATTAAGGTTAAATGCAGTCATAAAAATGTGGCCATAATCCAACAGGACTGGTGTACTTATAAGTAGGGAAGAGACACCACAGAGGAAAGGCTATTTGAGATCCCAGGGAGAAGGCAGACATTTGCAAAGCAACTAGAGCAGCCTCAGGAGAAACTAAACCTGCCACACCTTCATCTTGAACTTCAACTGCCAGAACCTTGAGAAAATAAATTTATGTTGTTCAAGCCATCTGTGATATTTTGTTATGGCAGCCTGAGCTGATGCATATACTGCCTTAACCCCTTTGTCAAGAGCTAGTGTGGGAAGGGTCTCCAATGATCACAGATCTTTAAGAGTCTGATCACAGGAGATTGTCAAGTCAGTAAAAAGGCGAGTGAATCACCTGAGGTCGAAAGTTCAAGACCAGCCTGCCAACATGAACAAACCCCGTCTCTACTAAAAATACAGAATTAGCCGGGCGTGGTGGCACAGGCCTGTAATCCCAGTTATGCAGGAGGCTGAGGCAGGAGAATTGCTTGAACCTGGGAGGCAGAGGTTGCAGTGACCCAAGGTCATGCCATTGCACTCCAGCCTGGGCAGCAAGAGCAAAACTCCATCTCAAAAAAAAAAAAAAATTCTTGAAGAAAGGGGTTTCTCAGGACACTGGACCCTGGAGTTTGAAACATTTTATAGGAATCTTTAAGCCCTGCTTTCCATACCCAGAGAAGGCTATGGGCTTCTAGATTTTGCATTTGGATTAAGAATTAGGAGAACCTGGCCGGGTGCAGTGGCTAATGCCTGTAATCCCAGCACTCTGGGAGGCTGAGGTGGGTGGATCACCTGAGATACCTGAGATCAGAAGTTCGAGACCAGCCTGACCAACATGGTGAAATGCTGTCTCTACT